>NC_080377.1:59436653-59569610 GCF_014773155.1 Arachis stenosperma | reverse complement strand
TGCCCTACATACAGCTTGCCATAGAAAGGAGTGACAAAGATTGGATAAAAGCAGTAGGAAAGCAGAGATTCAGAAGGAACACAGCATCTTCATGCACCTATCTGAAATTTCCACCATTGAATTATATGAGTAACTATTTTCTATTTATTTATTATTATTATTCGAAAATCCAATAATCTCTTAATGTAGTTGAATCCGCCTGACTGGGATTTACAAGATGACCATAGCTTGCTTCATACCAACAATCTCTGTGGGATCGACCCTTACTCACGTAAGGTATTACTTGGATGACCCAGTACACTTGCTGGTTAGTTGTGCGGAGTTGTGACAAAGTGTGATTTATGTTTAAGAGCACCAAGTCTTTGGAGCCATTGTTGATGATCACAATTTCGTCCACCAATAAGCAAGTAGGGCAAAGGTTATATGACGACTCACAAACTCTACCAATTCAAATATCAAAATGAAGTTCAAATAGACTTGCAAGAAGAAAGCTCATGAAAACCGGTAATGGTGGACGAAATTGTGATCCATATTCTTTTGTACTTGTATGAAATCATTATTATGGCATCGGTTGAATTCACAACTCCGTTCAACTAACCAGCAAGTGTACTGGGTCGTCCAAGTATAAACCTTACGTGAGTAAGGGTCGATCCCACAGAGATTGTTGTATGAAGCAAGCTATGGTCACCTTGTAAATCTCAGTTAGGCAGATTAAATTGTTTATGGTTTCGAAAATTAATAAAAAGGAGAAATAATAAAAGGGATAGAATACTTATGCAGATTCACTGGTGGGAATTTCAGATAAGCGAATGGAGATACTGTGTGCTCAAGGACGCCTGCTATCCTCCTACTTCAACTCAATCCTTCTTACTCCTTTCCATGGCAAGCTGTGTATAGGGGTTCACCGTTCGACGATGGCTACTTTCAATCCTCTCGGGAAAATGGTCCTCTGCGCTGTCACTCGCATGGCTAATCGTCTGGAGGCATCACCTGGCCGAAGGCTACATCCCATCCTCGCAGTGAAACTACGCTCACGCGCTCTGTCACAGCACGGCTAACCACTGGTTGGTTCCGTGCCTACTGGAATAGAATCCCTTGATTCTTTGCGTTTGTCACTAACGCCCAGCACTTGCGAGTCTGAAGCACGTCACAGTCATTCATTACCGGAATCCTACTCGGAATACCACAGACAAGGTTAGACCTTCCGGATTCCCAGGATCCTACTCGGAATACCACAGACAAGGTGAGACTTTCCGGATCCTCATAAATGCCGCCATCTATCTAACTTATACCACGAAGATTCTGTTGGGGAATCTAAGAGACACATTCAAGCTCTGTTGCATGTAGAACGGAAGTGGTTGTCAATCACGCGCGCTCATAAGTGAGAATGATAATGAGGGTCATATAATCATCACATTCATCATGTTCTTGGGTACGAATGAATATCTTGGAATAAGAATAAGAGAGATTTGAATAAAGAAAATAGAATTGCATTAATACTTTGAGGTACAGCAAGCTCCACACCCTTAATCTATGGTGTGCAGAAACTCCCGTTGAAATACATAAGTAAAGGTCCAGGCATGGCCGAATGGCCAGCCCCCTAAAACGTGATCAATAGCCTCTTAGGATGAAGAATAAAACAAATCTGAGACCAAAGATGTCTTATACATTAATAAATCATCCTATTTATAATAAACTAGCTCCTAGGGTTTACATGAGTAAGTAATTGATGCATAAATCCACTTCCGGGGCCCACTTGGTGTATGCTTGGGCTGAGCTTGATCAATCCACGAGCTGAGGCTTCTTGGAGTTGAACTCTGAGTTATGACGTGTTTTGGGCGTTCACCGGATCATGACGTTTTTCTGGCGTTTAACTCCAGACAGCAGCATGTACTTGGCGTTCAACGCCATGTTACGTCGTCAATTTCCGAATAAAGTATGGACTATTATATATTTCTGGAAAGCCCTGGATGTCTACTTTCCAACGCCGTTGAGAGCGCGCCAATTGGAGTTCTTTAGCGCCAGAAAATCCATTTCGAGTGCAGAGAGGTCAGAATCCAACAGCATCAGCAGTCCTTTTTGTCAGCCTTTTTCAGAGTTTTGCTCAAGTCCCTCAATTTCAGCCAGAAATTACCTGAAATCACAGAAAAACACACAAACTCATAGTAAAGTCCAGAAATGTGAATTTAACATAAAAACTAATGAAAACATCCCTAAAAGTAGCTTGAACTTACTAAAAACTTCCTAAAAACAATGCCAAAAAGCGTATAAATTATCCGCTCATCACAACACCAAACTTAAATTGTTGCTTGTCCCCAAGCAACTGAAAATCAAATAGGATAAAAAGAAGAGAATATACTAAATTCCAAATATCAATGAATATTAATTCTAATTAGATGAGCGGGACTTGTAGCTTTTTGCTTCTGAATAGTTTTGGCATCTCACTTTTTCCTTTGAAGTTTAGAATGATTGGCTTCTCTAGGAACTTAGAATTTTCGGATGGTGTTATTGACTTTCCTAGTTAAGCATGTTGATTCTTGAACACAGCTACTTATGAGTCTTGGCCGTGGCCCTAAGCACTTTGTTTTTCAGTATTACCACCGGATACATAAATGCCACAGACACATAACTGGGTGAACCTTTTCAGATTGTGACTCAGCTTTGCTAGAGTCCCCAGTTAGTGGTGTCCAGAGCTCTTAAGCACACTCTTTTGCTTTGGATCATGACTTTAACCACTCAGTCTCAAGCTTTTCACTTGGACCTTCATGACACAAGCACATGGTTAGGGACAGCTTGATTTAGCCGCTTAGGCCTGGATTTAATTTCCTTGGGCCCTCCTATCCATTGATGCTCAAAGCCTTGGATCCTCTTTTTACCCTTGCCTTTTAGTTTTAAGGGCTCTTGGCTTTTTCTATTGCTCCTTCTCTTTTTTTTTTCACCATTCACTGCTTTTTCTTGCTTCAAGAATCAATTTCATGATTTTTCAGATCATCAATAACATTTCTCTTTGTTCATCATTCTTTCAAGAGCCAACAATTTTAACATTCATAAACAACAAGATCAAAAGACATATGCACTGTTCAAGCATTCATTCAGAAAACAAAAGTATTGTCACCACATCAATATAATTACATTAAATTCAAGGATAATTTCGAAATTCATGTACTTCTTGTTCTTTTGAATTAAAACATTTTTCATTTAAGAGAGGTGAAGGATTAATGGATTTTATTCATTGCTTTAAGGCATGGTTACTACATACTAATGACCATGAAGTAGAGACACAAAACATAGATAAACACAATATTAAAAACCGAAAAGCAGAAAGAAATAAGAACAAGGAATGAGTCCACCTGAGTGAAGGTGGCGCCTTCTTGAAGGTCCAATGGTGCTCTTTGAGCTCCTCTATGTCTCTTCCTTGCTTTTGTTGAATGATTCCTAGTAATTTTGGTGTTTCTACCCTTAGTTGCTTCCATTATTTGTGTGGAGGACAACTTATCCCCTGAGGTATCTCAGGGATCTCTTGATTTGCAGCCACATGTTCTACCACTGAGCTATGACGGCATTATATTAGTCTTTCCATCTCCCAAGACTCAGAGGTGGAAGCTTTTGTCTTCCCTTTGAGGTTTTTCTGGCCTTAGGTGCCATTAATGGTAATGGAAAAGCAAAAAAGCTATGCTTTTACCACACCAAACTTAAAATATTGCTCGCCCTCGAGCAAGAGAAGAAAGAAGAGAGGAAGAAGAAGAAGAAGAAAGTGAAGGTGAGTGAGGGAAGATGGATTCGGCTATATGGGTGGGATTGGGTGGTAAAGAGAAGTTGAATTGTAAAGGTAGGTGGGGTGTATGGGGAAGAGTGGATAGATGTAAGTGGTGAATGAAAAACAGAAGGGATGACCATGAATGGAAAGAGAGAGGGCGAGGTAGGTGGGGATCCTGTGAGGTCCACAGATCCTAAGGTGTCAAGGAATTCCATCCCTGCACCAAATAGACATGTAAAATGCCTTTGCACACCATTCTGGCGTTTAAACGCCCATTGGTGCACATTCTGGGCGTTCAACGCCCATGTAAAGCATGTTTCTGGCGTTGAACGCCAGTTTCATGCTTGTTACTGGCGTTCAGCGCCAGTTTTTTCTTCTCTGGGCACATTCCTGGCGTTCAGCGCCAGAATGATGCTCTGTTCTGGCATTGAACGCCGGCCAGATGCATCTTGCTGGCGTTGAACGCCAGCCTGTGCGTCCTCCAGGGTGTAAATTTTTTCTTCTGCTGTTTTTGACTCTGTTTTTAATTTTTATGATTTTTTCGTGACTCCTCATGATCATGTACCTAATAAAACACAAAATAACAATAAAATAAAAATTAGATAAATAAAATTGGGTTGCCTCCCAACAAGCGCTTCTTTAATGTCAATAGCTTGACAGTGGCTCTCATGGAGCCACAAGGTGATCAGGTCAATGTTGTATAGTCCCAATACCAAACTTAGAGTTTGGATATGGGGTCTTAACACCAAACTTAGAGTTTGGTTGTGGCCTCACAACACCAAACTTAGAGTTTGACTGTGTGGGCTCTTCTTGACTCTGAACTGAGGGAAGCTCTTCATGCTTACTCTCTTTTGTTACAGAGGGATGGCCATGTGCCTTAAACACAAGGTAGTCCCCATTCAATTGAAGGACTCATTCACCTCTGTTGACATCTATCACAGCTCCTGCTGTGGCTAGGAAAGGTCTTCCAAGGATGATGCATTCATCCTCTTCCTTCCTAGTGTCTAAGATTATGAAATCAACAGGGATGTAAAGGCCTTCAACCTTTACTAGCACGTCCTCTACTATTCCATAAGCCTGTCTCAATGACTTGTCTGCCAGTTGTAATGAGAACAAGGCAGGTTGTACCTCAATGATCCTCAGCTTCTCCATTACAGAGAGTGGCATAAGATTTATCCCTGACCCCAGATCACACAGAGCTTTTGCAAAGGTCATGGTGCCTATGGTACAAGGTATTAAGAACTTGCCAGGATCTTATTTCTTTTGAGGTAGAATTTTCTGAATCCAAGTATCCAGTTCATTAATGAGCAAGGGAGGTTCACTTTCCCAAGTCTCATTACCAAATAACTTGGCATTCAGCTTCATGATAGCTCCTAAATATTGAGCAACTTGCTCTCCAGTTACATCTTCATCCTCTTCAGAGGATGAATAGTCTTCAGAGCTCATGAATGGCAGAAGGAGATTTAATGGAATCTCTATGGTCTCTGTATGAGCCTCAGATTCCCCTGGATCCTTAATAGGAAACTCCTTCTTGCTTGAGGGACGTCCCAGGAGGTCTTCCTCACTAGGATTTTCGTCCTCCTCCTCCCTTGTGCATTCGGCCACTTTGACTATGTCAATGGCTTTGCACTCTCCTTTTGGATTCTCTTCTGTATTGCTTGGGAGAACACTGGAAGGAGTTTCGATGACTTTCTTACTCAGCTGGCCCACTTGTGCCTCCAGATTTCTAATGGAGGATCTTGTTTCACTCATGAAACTTAAAGTGGCCTTTGACAGATCAGAGACTATATTGGCTAAATTAGAAGTATTTTGTTCAGAATTTTCTGTCTGTTACTGAGAAGATGATGGATATGGCTTACTATTGTTCAGCCTGTTGCGTCCACCATTGTTAAAGCCTTGTTGAGGCTTTTGTTGATCCTTCCATGAGAAATTTGGATGATTTCTCCATGATGAGTTATAGGTGTTTCCATAAGGTTCACCCATGTAATTAACCTCTGCCATGGCAGGGTTCTCAGGATCATAAGCTTCTTCAGAAGCTGCCTCTCTAGTACTGTTGGATGCATGTTGCCATCCATTCAGATTTTGAGAGATCATGTTGACCTGTTGAGTCAACACTTTGTTCTGAGCCAATATGGCATTCAGAGTATCAATTTCAAGAACTCCTTTCTTCTGAGGTATCCCATTGTTCACGGAATTCCTCTCAGAAGTGTACATAAACTGGTTATTTGCAACCATGTCAATGAGTTCTTTGAGCCTCTTCAGGCGTTTTCTTCAGGTGAATAGATCTACCTGCAGAATGGTCCAATGACATTTTTGAAAATTCAGAGAGACCATAATAGAATATATCTAATATGGTCCATTCTGAAAACATGTCAGATGGACATCTTTTGGTCAGCTGCTTGTATCTTTCCCAAGCTTCATAGAGGGATTCACCATCTTTTTGTTTGAAGGTTTGAACATCCACTCTCAGCTTGCTCAGCTTTTGAGGAGGAAAGAATTTATCCAAAAAGGCAGTGACCAGCTTATCCCATGAGTCCAGGCTATCCTTGGGTTGTGAATCCAACCATACTCTAGCTCTGTCTCTTACAGCAAAAGGGAAAAGCATGAGTCTGTAGACTTCAGGATCAACTCCATTCGTCTTTACAGTCTCACAGATCTGCAAGAACTCAGTTAAAAACTGATAAGGATATTCAGATGGAAGTCCATAAAACTTGCAGTTTTGTTGCATTAAAGCAACTAGTTGAGGCTTAAGCTCAAAATTATTGGCTCCAATGGCAGGAATAGAGATGCTTCTTCCATCAAATTTAGACGTTGGCTTTGTGAAGTCACCAAGCATTCTCCTTGCATTATTATTATTTTCGGCTGCCATCTCCTTCTCTTGTTCGAAAATTTCTGAAAGGTTGTATCTGGATTGTTGTAATTTAGCTTCTCTTAATTTTCTCTTCAGAGTCCTTTCAGGTTCTGGATCAATTTCAACAAGAGTGCCTTTATCCTTGTTCCTGCTCATATGAAAGAGAAGAAAACAAGAAAAGAAGAGGAATCCTCTATGTCACAGTATAGAGATTCCTTTGTGTTAGTAGAAGAAGAAAGGGGTAGAAGAATGAAGAAGGAGATTCGGATTTTTGGATGAAGAGAGGTGAAGAGAAGTGTTAGTAATTAAATAATTACATAGAGGAAGAAAAGAGAAAGAGAATTTCGAAGATAATTTTTTAAAAAGGGGTTAGTGATTTTCGAAAATTAGAGATAAGTTGTAATTAAAATTAAAATTTGAAACAATTAATTAATTAAAAAAATGATTTTTGAAAAAAAGGGTAAGATATTTTCGAAAATTAGAGAGGGAAAAATAGTTAGGTGGTTTTGAAAAAGATAAGAAACAAACAAAAAGTTAGTTAGTTGATTGAAAAAGATTTGAAATCAAAATTGAAAAAGATAAGAAGATAGCAAGTTAGATAAGATATTTTGAAATCAAATTTTGAAAAAGATAAAATTTTTGAAAAAGATAAAATAAAAGATAAAAAGATTTAATTCAAAAATTTTAAAATTATTTACTTCACTAACAAGAAACTACAAGATAAGATTCTAGAACTTAAAGATTGAACCTTTCTTAACAAGAAAGTAACAAACTTCAAATTTTTGAACCAATCACATTAATTATTAGTGAATTTTCGAAAATTAGATGTAAAGATAAGAAAAAGATTTTGAAAATATTTTGAAAAAGATTTTTTTGAAATTTTCGAAAATAATAAAAAAAATTGAAAAAGATATGATTTTGAAAAAGATTTTGAAAAGATAAGATTTTTTAAAATTGAAATTTTGACTTGACTTGTAAGAAACAACTAATTTTTAAAAATTTTTGACCAAGTCAACCCAAAATTTCGAAAATTTGGAGGGAAATAAGGAAAATATATTTTTTTTATTTTTGAATTTTTAATTATGAGAGAGAAAAACAACAAAAATACTCAATGCATGAAATTTTTAGATCAAAACAATGAATGCATGCAAGAATGCTATGAATGTCAAGATGAACACCAAGAACACTTTGAAGATCATGATGAACATCAAGAACATATTTTTGAAAAATTTTTGATGCAAAGAAAACATGCAAGACACCAAACTTAGAAATTTTTAATGCATGGACTTTAACAAACAAAAAATGCATATGAAAAACAACAAACAACACAAAACAAGAAATCATCAAGATCAAACAAGATGACTTATCAAGAACAACTTGAAGATCATGAAGAACACTATGAATGCATGAAGTTTTCGAAAAATGCAAGAAAAAATTTTAAAAGCATGCAATTGACACCAAACTTAAAAATTGACTCAAGACTCAAACAAGAAACACAAAATATTTTTGGATTTTATGACTTTCTAATTTTTTTGGATTTTTATAAAAAAAATTTTTTTCGAAAAATATATTTTAGAAAAACGAAAAAGAAAAGAAAAATTTTGAAAAAGATTTTTTGAAAAGAAAATTACCTAATCTGAGCAACAAGATGAACCGTCAGTTGTCCATACTCGAACAATCCCCGGCAACGGCGCCAAAAACTTGGTGGACGAAATTGTGATCCATATTCTTTTGTACTTGTATGAAATCATTATTATGGCATCGGTTGAATTCACAACTCCGTTCAACTAACCAGCAAGTGTACTGGGTCGTCCAAGTAATAAACCTTACGTGAGTAAGGGTCGATCCCACAAAGATTGTTGGTATGAAGCAAGCTATGGTCACCTTGTAAATCTCAGTTAGGCAGATTAAATTGTTTATGGTTTCAAAAATTAATAAAAAGGAGAAATAATAAAAGGGATAGAATACTTATGCAGATTCACTGGTGGGAATTTCAGATAAGCGAATGGAGATACTGTATGCTCAAGGACGCCTGCTATCCTCCTGCTTCAACTCAATCCTTCTTACTCCTTTCCATGGCAAGCTGTGTATAGGGGTTCACCGTTCGACAATGGCTACTTTCAATCCTCTCGGGAAAATGGTCCTCTGCGGCTGTCACTCGCATGGCTAATCGTCTGGAGGCATCACCTGGCCAAAGGCTACATCCCATCCTCGCAGTGAAAACTACGCTCACGCGCTCTGTCACAGCACGACTAATCACTAGTTGGTTCCCGCGCCTACTGGAATAGAATCCCTTGATTCTTTTGCGTTTGTCACTAACGCCCAGCACTTGCGAGTCTGAAGCACGTCACAGTCATTCATTACCGGAATCCTACTCGGAATACCACAGACAAGGTTAGACCTTCCGGATTCCAAGGATCCTACTCGGAATACCACAGACAAGGTGAGACTTTCCGGATCCTCATAAATGCCGCCATCTATCTAGCTTATACCACGAAGATTCTGTTGGGGAATCTAAGAGATACACATTCAAGCTCTGTTGCATGTAGAACGGAAGTGGTTGTCAATCACGCGCGCTCATAAGTGAGAATGATAATGAGGGTCATATAATCATCACATTCATCATGTTCTTGGGTACGAATGAATCTCTTGGAATAAGAATAAGAGAGATTTGAATAAAAGAAAATAGAATTGCATTAATACTTGAGGTACAGCAGAGCTCCACACCCTTAATCTATGGTGTGCAGAAACTCCACCGTTGAAAATACATAAGTAAAAGGTCCAGGCATGGCAGAATGGCCAGCCCCCTAAAACGTGATCAATAGCCTCTTAGGATGAAGAATAAAACAAATCTGAGACCAAAGATATCTTATACATTAATAAATCATCCTATTTATAATAAACTAGCTCCTAGGGTTTACATGAGTAAGTAATTGATGCATAAATCCACTTCCGGGGCCCACTTGGTGTATGCTTGGGCTGAGCTTGATCAATCCACGAGCTGAGGCTTCTCTTGGAGTTGAACTCCGAGTTATGACGTGTTTTGGGCGTTCAACTCCGGATCATGACGTTTTTCTGGCGTTTAACTCCAGACAGCAGCATGTACTTGGCGTTCAACGCCAAGTTACATCATCAATTTCCGAATAAAGTATGGACTATTATATATTGCTGGAAAGTCCTGGATGTCTACTTTCCAACGCCGTTGAGAGCGCGCCAATTAGAGTTCAGTAGCTCCAGAAAATCCATTTCGAGTGCAGGGAGGTCAGAATCCAACAGCATCAGCAGTCTTTTTTGTCAGCCTTTTTCAGAGTTTTGCTCAAGTCCCTCAATTTCAGCCAGAAATTATCTGAAATCACAGAAAAACACACAAACTCATAGTAAAGTCCAGAAATGTGAATTTAACATAAAAACTAATGAAAACATCCCTAAAAGTAGCTTGAACTTACTAAAAACTTCCTAAAAACAATGCCAAAAAGCGTATAAATTATCAGCTCATCAGGTAACAAGGAATTGAGTATCGAACCCTCACCGGAAGTGTATCCGCTCTAATCGCTCAAGTGTATAGGGTTGATCACTCAATTATCCCCTAATCATACTTTCCAAGATTTATTTTTCATCTAACAATCAACAATTATTCAATGCATGCATACATTCATCATGATGGCTTATTCATAGGTTGTAATGGGGCTAGGGTAAAGGTAGGGATGCATATGGTCAAGTGAGCTTGAAATTTGGATCTTTGATCAACTTAAACTTCCCACCTAACCTATGACCACCTATACAATTTGAGTACTAACCTAACTTCCCATTCTTTACTTTTTCACATACTCATGCATCCTCTTTTGATTCACATTTCATATGCATTGATTCTTTATTGTTTGAGCTTCACTTTGGGGCATTTTGTCCCCTTTTTATTTCTTTTTCTCTTATATATATATATTATTTTTTTCTTTATCATTTTTTTTCTAAAGTATATAAAAACGTATCAATGCATTTGGTTTTACGTATAGTACATGGATATGTACCCAATTCCCAAAATTTTGATGAAAATATAAAAACACCTTTTTATCCCATCCCAATGTTTCCAACCCTCCCAAACTTGAATGATAAGCACTCTCACTAGCTTAAGCTAATCAAAGATCCAAACAAAGGACATTTATTATTTTTCACATAAGGCTTGTAATGTGCTAAAATTAAGAACAAATGGGTTAAGCATAGGCTTAAAGTTGGCTAACAATAGAAGATAAAAGGTAAGGCTATTTGGGTAAGTGAGCTATTTGAAATGATGGCCTCAATCATATAAATGCATATATACATGGAATAATGGACATAAAGAATCAAACAAATCAAAGATTACAATCATAGAAAGAGAACAATGCACACAAGAATGGAAAATAAATGGTTATAAGATGTAACCACACAATTTAGCTCAAGACTCACATGCTTGTATTCTTAGCTCAAACACCATGTTCCAAAATAAATTCTTCAAGTAAGTTCAACACAATTTTTTTTAAATTGGTAGGGTACCCTAAAAATAGTTTCTTGGAAAAGAAATCATCACCCTAACCAAGTAGTCCTAATATAAAAAGAAATGATAGAATATATACAAATTATAATTAACATGCTACTTATCATGCAATGCAACAACTAACTAACAAAAAAAATTGGTGTTAAAAAAGGAAGTTGTTACCTATAGAGGTCGGTCGGACAACCTCCCCACACTTAGAAATTTGCACCGTCCTCGGTGCATGAAAAGAAGGGCAAGGTGGACGGGTTGTTACAATTGATGATCTTCTTCAAAAGGTTGTGCGGATGGACTTATTTGTTGCCTCAATTAAAAGCTTTCCTTTCTCCCTTCTTGGTAGCCAACCCAAAAGGAAAGAAAAGGAAAGAAAATTAAGCCTACAACAAAGATAGCAAAGAATATAGAACATAGGCGGGGGCTAATGCCAAATAAGAGTAAGGCTCCCAAATACATGGTAGCTACAGCATGTGAGTGAGAAAGCAATTCAGGCAAAGGCATATTAACTAATACTTGATGCAAGAGAAAAGTCAAAGCAAGGGTACATGACATGAAGAGCATGTTGCATCAAGCTTAATCAATAATTGACACAAACAAGATTAGTGATGAGCATGAGAGCCTTTGGTCCCATCCTAACTCAATGAAGATGAGGTACAAAAACAAAGAATAATGAGTTAGGAAGGACTAAAGCACTAATCTTGTGTGTAGAGCAAATATTACAATTAATGCAACAAGTCACAAAGCACCAATACGGATCAAGAAAGTCTCAACAATTGAGTAGGAAAATTCAACACCATTATTAAAATAAAAATATAGAAAAGAAAGGAAGAACAAGCTATAAAAACAAAACTAAAACGCAATGAATGAAAATATGTAAATGCAACAAAATGAAGAATAGAAAAAAATGAGAAGTGGAGAATTAAAAAGAGAGAGAAGAAAGAGAGAAAGAAAAGAAGAGAAGAAAGAAGAAAGAAAACAGGGTAGAATAGGGGAAAAATAGGGTGCAGATGGCGACGCGTACGCATCACGCACGCGTGCGCATCGGTGGGCAGGTGACAGAAGGGCGCGTACGCGCCGTGTGTGCTTACGCGTGGATGTGAAGATGGTGACCGACGCGGATGCATCATGCACGCTGGCGCATGGATTGCAGACACAGAGTAGGAACAACTTGGGCACAACTCTTTGGTTTTTGTACTAGGAGTGCGATATGCACCACCGGCGCGCTTGCGCGCGGATTCCCCCTTTTTCTTCTTTTCTTTTTTTTTCTTTCTTTTTTTTGAAAACAGGACACTCTCCTAATCTACAAGCATTTTAAAACAATCAAAAATTAAATTTAACAACAAATCTTTTTGGTTTTTGAAAAATTTTCAAACATACTAAAAACAAAACTTATACTACAAGCAAAATACAATTCAATAACAACTATTCTAATCAAAGCATGAATGCAATAAACAACCTATCAATAAAAGCAAAATGCATAAGAGTATATAAAATAACAAAAACTACCTACAATGGCAACTCAAATCACTTATTAACCAAATCTAAAAGAGAGTGGAAAGAGTTTACCATGGTGGGGTGTCTCCCACCTAGCACTTTTAGTTTAAGTTCTTAAGTTGGACATTTGGGAAGCTCTTTGTCATGCTGGCTTATGCTTGTATTCATCCTTGAACATCCACCAATGCTTGAGTCTCCAATAAGCTCCATTCTTCAAAGATGATGACTCCAAGCCTTGATGGAGTTCCACACAAGCCATGGGCTCCCAAATTTGATTCTCTTTGTGCGATCCGGGATCCCACACTTTGTTTTGACACCCATCTTCAAATTGATTATCATGATTCCAATTGGGTGGCCTGACCTTAGAATTCTCAATTAAGCATCCAAAAATTTTCCTAGACCCATGCAATTTGGTTATACACCAACCATTGCTATTTGACCTTGAGCATGCAACCATAGGGAACCTTGATTGGCATTTCCACCCACTAACCAATTCTCTCCTACTTTTGACTCCACAAGAGCTCTAAGTTGCCCATCATTTTCAATTAAACCATATTCAAGTGAGAAAGTAAAGCTTAGGGATAGAAATTTTAGCCACTTGAATGTTGTGTTGGATGATGGTGACTTATGAAGGGGGACCTTCCCATTAGCCAATGTGAGATCCATTCCCTTGTGCTCTTCCCTTGTAACTTCCACCTCTTGACAACTTCCTTCAACTTCAACCTCTTCCTCTTGGTAGCTTCCTTCCAATTCAATATTTTCTTCGTGGCTTACCAAGGGTATGGGAGATGAGGTATCTTCTTCTTTGATCTTAATTTCAAGCTCAAGAGGAGAGGATTCAATTATAGATAAGAAATTCTCAATGATTGAATCCATCTCTTGATCAACCTCTTCCAATCTTTCATCACTCATACTATGCCTTGGAGGTTGCGCATTATCCTCCTCAACATCAAATTCAAGCCCATTGGAAGAAGGCTCAACAACTTCCATAAAGTCTTCAATAACATCACTTGGTGTGGAAGTGTTCTCAAGCTTGAAATCCACCTCTTGTTCAACTTTGCCTAACTCTTCAACCACTTCTTCTTCATTAATAATCTTTTCCTCCTCCACTTGTTGCAAGACATACCCCATCTCCTTGTCCTCATGTTGAGAATCTAAAATCTCCTTCATGCTCCTTTCTTCGGTTGATTTCTCACACTCATTCGTGGAGATGCTTTGTTTGTTGCATGAGTCCCATGAGTCCAAGATAGCAGTAATGTTGGCAAACTGAGCCATAATTTTTTCAAATAAGGGAGGTGATTCATCTTGTGGTTGAAAGTTCTCATACATTGGAGGTGGTTCATTTTGGTAATAGTATGGAGGTGGTGGTTCTTGAGGGTATTAGGGGTTGAATTGGGGTGGTTCTTCATATGATTCATATGGTTCACAAGGTGGTTGGTATGGTGAATATGGGTTGGGGTCATATGGAGGTGTTTGGTGAAAAGTGGCTTATGAGTAAGGTGGTTCAAAATTATGTTGAGGGAGTGGTTCATAGGCATGTGGTGGTGGTTGTTGACAATCACAATAAGGGTCACCACATCCATTAGATTGATATGCATTAGGATTAGAATTATACCCATAAGAATCCGGAGGTTGTTGTTGCCAAGAAAGTTTATCAATCCCTTGAGGCTCCTCCCATCTTTGATTGTCCCATCCTTGATGCAAGTTGCCATTGTAGCTCCCATTTCCTACAACATAATTTGAGCCAAACTCATAGTCAAAGTGATGAGAATTCATAGTGAAAGAGAAAATAAAAACAAAAGGCTAACAAGAAATAAAGAAAACCAAGTCCTACAACTACCAAAAACCAACAAACACACAAAAGGCAAACATATTCACATATTCACAATAGCCAATAACATAACACCATTGCAACTCCCCGGCAACGGCGCCATTTTGATGAATGAGATTTTCTTCTTATAGAAAGAATTACTTCGTTGTAAGCATAGCTCCAAACCAACAAACAATTCTCACATCAAAAATATTGAGTTGTCACATGTACAAACCCCAACGAAAATTAACCGGAGTATTTAGATTCCGGGTCGTCTCACAAGGAATTGCAATAAAATGCTCAATTATTGACTATGAAGTATGTTTTGGGGTTTTTGATAAAAGGCATGAAAGGTAAATGGCAATGAAAATAAACTAACAACTAGAAAGCTCTTGACAAGGAATGAGAATTAGAAGTCCTATCCTAGTTATCCTCTTCAATTGTGACCACAATTATCCATTGCAACCACTTAGTTAACCTCTAACCATGGAGAAAAGTCGAGTGGATGAATCAACTTGATTCCATAAGTCCTAGCCAACTCCCAAGGGAAAGACTAACATTAGTGGTATCCAAATCAATTAGCAACTTCCAATTGTCAATCAATCAAAGGAATTAGATAACTCAGGCATCACTAATTACTCCACCTAGGCCAAGAGTAAAGAGAACTAACAAAAGAAATAGAAAAGTACTCTTGGCTAGACATAGGTAATTGAGATTACCATCCTTGTCTACAAACCATATATTGATAATTATGAGAGGCCAACCTATTAAGTCTACTTCCAAAGCCTTAAGTACGTAATATCTACTCCTAGGCTTGAAGTACGTCAAATAGGCTTGATCACATCAACCTATAAGGTCTAACCTCACTACTAATTAACCTAGTAGTAGGCTAGTGTCAATGGATATCAAATTGATCACCAAGGGTTCTCAAATTACCAATTCATTGAGACCCAATGACTCAAGGTCACTTAATTCCCTTAGCCTAGGCCAAGAGTAGAGGAAACTATTCAAAAACTAGTGAAAGTATTTTGACAAACACCTAGAATGCAAGAAAAGTAAACATCATAAAATGCAAGAATTAAAAGAACCCATAACTATCATGAACAAGAAATCAATAATAACAATCAAGATCAACATAAAAGAGACATGGAAACATAAATTTGCATTAAAGAAAATTGAAATCAACAAATGTTCATAAACATAAAAGAGGACAAAATAAGAGATTAACAAGAGAAACTAGAAGAACAAAGACAATAGAACACTAAAATGTAAAGAGAATTGAAATCAAAACAAGAATTGAAAGATGAATTTGAGAGTGATTAACCTAACTTTACCCTAATTTCTATCCTAAATCTAGAGAGAAGAGAGAGCCTCTCTCTCTAGAATTCTAGCCTAAAACATGATGAAAACTAAACTATGACTACTTGGTTCATCCCCCCCTTAATCCTTGGGTTCAATAGCATCAGAAATGAGTTGGATTGGGCCCAAAATGAGCTAGAAATCGCTGGCCACGAGTTGCTCTTTAGTGGGTCACGTCCTCAATCGGCACGTCCGCACACATTGCACGTGCGTGCCCCTATACGCGAAGCAACATATCGCAAACTTTATATCATTTTAAAGCCCCAGATGTTAGCTTTCCAACACAACTGGAACCGTCTCATTTGGACCTTTGTAGCTTAAGTTATGATCGATTGAATGCGAAGAGGTCAGGCACGACAGCTTTACGGTTCCTTCATTTCTTCATGAGTTCTTCCACTTTGCATGCTTTTCTCCTCACTTCTTCCATTCAATACTTGCCTTATGAACCTGAAATCACTCAACAAACATATCAAGGCATTGAATGGAATTAAAGTGAGTTAAATTTAGCTATTTTAGGGCCTAAAAAGCATGTTTTCACATTTAGGCACAAATTAAGGGAGAATTGCAAAACCATGCTATTTCATTGAATAAATGTGAGAAAAGGTGATAAAATCTCCCAAATTAAGCACAAGAAAAACCACAAAATCGAGATTTATCAAGGAGCTCCCTTTGCTGAGCTTGCTCTATCCTTAACTGAGCCTGTTCTTGTATTACCTTCTCCATGGATCTTTCATGTTCAGCAGCTGAGTTGTTAATGGCTTCATACATTTTTGCATATTGCTCTTGTTGTAGTTCCATCATGTGCATTTGATATTCCCTTTACTGATCCATCAATTGCCAAAGGTCCCTTTGTTGTTGAGCTTGTTCCTCTTGGCTTCTTTGAATTTGTGAATATTGCCCAGAGATTCCTTCCAAAGTCGCTTGATGTTGGTTCATGTTCAAAGCACTTGATTCTTCCCTGTCTTCTTGCTCCTCCTCTTGTCTTGCTTCCTTCCTCTTCTTTCTTCTTGCTAGGGGTTGCCTCTCCAATTGGACTTGGTGACATATTCTAATCTTTCCTTGGTGATGGGTTTCGCAATGGACACTAGGTCTGTGTCTTCAAATTCTTCGAGAGGTACTCCAGCTTCTTCACATAAACGCATAATAGTACTAGGATAACCTAGCCAACTATCTTGTTTGACCTTCTCAGCTATGTCAATGATGTTCTTGGCTATAATTTCTCCCACATTAATCTCCCCTCCTTTCATTATGCAATAGATCATTATTGCTCTATTTACTGTCACCTCGGAGTTGTTTGAGGTGTAAATTAATGATCTTCTTACTATGTCATACCATCCTTTGGCTTGTGGTATGAGATCACCTCTTCTATGTTTGAGTGGTTCTCTTTGTGAGTCCAACACCCAGTCCGTGCCTACTTTGCACAAGTCACTTAGCACATCTTCACATCTTGGGTTATATTTAATCCTCTCATCATAGCTAGGTTGCTTAAACTGTTTTGGCTTGGTCTTTAGCACCCTATTGATGATGTCTGGGCTAAAGTCGACCACCACCCCCCTTACATAGCTCAAGTATGGTTCTTCATCATCATCTTTCTTTAAGACATTGGCATAAAACTCATGAATGAAAGGCATGCTTACAATTTGAGGTTGATTACAAAGAAGCTCCCATCCCCTTTTTCTAATCACCTTTTGTATCTCAGGATATTCCTCCCTTCTTAGTTTGAAGGGCGCCTCTGGGTCAATGTCTTTGCTTATCATCCAATTAAAGATGTGCTCATGGTGTTTGAATTTGAACATTCTCTCATCAAATGTGGTTTGCTCTTGTATGGGTTGCTTGTTTTTCCCTTTCTTAGCTCTTGATGATGAGGCCATTGAATTTCAATTGTGATGGCCGAACCCAACACCAAACTTAGATAAATGCTTGTCCTCAAGCATACAAGAGACGTTAGAGTGAGGCTTAGGAGGATAGGTTCACAAGGTAAGAAAAGCAATCTCAAAAAAAGTTGTGGAGAGGATTGAGTAAGTGGGATGATTTAGGTGGGTGTATTGGTAAAATATGGTGATGGTGAGTGGTCTATATATAGATGTGAAGGTAAGGTGAAGGTTGATTGCTGTTGTTGGGGAGGATTCATGTCACTTTAGAAGGTGGAGGAATTGCATTAAAGGTTTGGTCAAGTTATGGGAAGCGTAAATCTTTCTGTTAGTGCATGTTGAGTTGCTTTTCCCAATGCACAAAACCCAAGGCACATGTGACTCCTTTTTCCTTGTGTGTGTCCGTGAACTCCTCTTCCAAGATTCTCCATCACTTCTTTCTTTCACTTCCCTGCAACAAAACTATAAAAACTTGAGATTCTTGTAATGTCTTGAGTTATGCTGGCAAACTTTAACGAGATCATAGTGCAAATGAATAGAAAAATAACAAAAATTAAATCTAAGGGTTGCTTTCTGTTCATACCTTGGGTCGAGTTATCCGACCCGGTATATTCTACAGACAAAGCAACCGATTTCTTTAGGTTAGGACGACCCAACCTCTTTTCAGAGAGTTTGGCCAAGTTACCAGGAAAGCCCAAAGAAGGACCCAAACAGAGGAACACAACCCAAATCCTAAGGCAGCCCAAGCCTATAGAGATAAGGGTGGTTCCCTTGAAGATAAGATGACCTCACTCAAAGATAAGATAAAGATAAGATAAGATAACTAACTTATCTTAACTAAGAAGGTCACTTTACGCCATTATAAATACACTGGAGCACCCAGTAATATAACTCATACTCTGATTCTACTCAATACCTGCTTAATACCCTTGCTAACTTAAGCATCGGAGTCCCTTGCAGGTACCCCCCACCCTCCAGGGATGAAGGATCAGCACCACCACCAAGTCCAACAAGTCAGACACAACAGCTTTGACCAGTACAGAAGATCTTGTCCGAGATCGACCTACAGTTTCAGGTAATCCTCAGAACATTGGCGTCGTTGCCGGGGACCTGGAAGTCATCCTATCATCATGGCGGATGACCATGACAACGACCACACTTCAGATCTAGAAGATAGAACACCGCACAAAAATGTGGATGCCTGATGAGCGGAAAATTTGTACGCTTTTTGGCATTGTTTTTAGTATGTTTTTGGTAGTTTTAGTTTAGTTTTTATTATATTTTTATTAGTTTTTAGTTAAAATTCACTTTTCTGGACTTTACTATGAGTTTGTGTGTTTTTCTGTGATTTCAGGTATTTTCTGGCTGAAATTGAGGGACCTGAGCAAAAATCTGATTCAGAGACTGAAAAGGACTGCAGATGCTGTTGGATTCTGACCTCCCTGCACTCGAAGTGGATTTTCTGGAGCTACAGAAGCCCAATTGGCGCGCTCTCAACGGCGTTGGAAAGTAGACATCCTGGGCTTTCCAGCAATATATAATAGTCCATACTTTGCCCAAGATTTGAAGGCCCAAACCGGCGTTCAAAGTCACCTACAGAAATTCCAGCGTTAAACGCCGGAACTGGCATAAAACTTGGAGTTAAACGCCCAAACTGGCATAAAAGCTGGCGTTTAACTCCAGAAAAAGTCTCTACACGAAATTCCTTCATTGCTCAGCCCAAGCACACACCAAGTGGGCCCGGAAGTGGATTTTTATGTCATTTACTCATTTCTGTACACCTTAGGCTACTAGTTTTCTATAAGTAGGACCTTGTACTATTGTATTTGACATCTTGGTAGCTATCTTTGAGTTTTATGCTATCTTAGATCATTGGGAGGCTGGCCATTCGGCCATGCCTAGACCTTATGCTTATGTATTTTCAACGGTGGAGTTTCTACACACCATAGATTAAGGTGTGGAGCTCTGCTGTACCTCGAGTATTAATGCAATTACTATTGTTCTTCCATTCAATTCCGCTTGTTCTTGTTCTAAGATATCACTTGTTCTTCAACTTGATGAATGTGATGATCCGTGACACTCATCATCATTCTCACTCATGAACAAGGTGACTGACAACCATTCTTGTTCTACAAGCATCTGAGGCTTAGTGAATATCTCTTGGATTCTTTAATCGGAATCTTCGTGGTATAGGCAGGACCTGATGGCGGCATTCAAGAGAATCCGGAAGGTCTAAACCTTGTCTGTGGTATTCTGAGTAGGATTCAATGATTGAATGACTGTGACGTGCTTCAAACCTGTAACCTACTGGGCGTTAGTGACAGACGCAAAAGAGTTATTCTATTCCGGTAGGGGAAGGAACCAAACCGGTGATTGGCCGCACTGTGACAGAGTGTAAGAGCATTAGCTTTCACTGTGCGGATGGGAGGTAGCTGCTGACAACAGTGAAACCCTACACGAGCTTGCCATGGAAAGGAGTAAGAAGGATTGGATGAAGACAGTAGGAAAGCAGAGAGACGGAAGGGAAGGCATCTTCATGCGCTTATCTGAAGTTCCTACCAATGAATTACATAAGTATCTCTATCTTTATCTTTATGTTATTTTCGTTCATCACCATTATACATTTGAGTCTGCCTGACTGAGATTTACAAGATGACCATAGCTTGCTTCATACCACCAATCTCCGTGGGATCGACCCTTACTCGCGTAAGGTATTACTTGGACGACCCAGTGCACTTGCTGGTTAGTTGTGCGAAGTTGTAGTGATCACAATTTCGTGCACCAAGTTTTTGGCGCCGTTGCCGGGGATTGTTCTAGTTTTGAGCAAGTCTTTGGTAACATCAGTGCCAAGATCCGGCAGCAACATCAAATTTTTGGTGTTATTGCCCGGGATTGTTCAGGCTGGACAACTGACGGTTCATCTTGTTGCTTAGATTAGGTATTTTTTTTCGAAATTCTTGAAGATGAATTCTAGAGTTTCATGATGATTTGTTGAAATCTGGCTGGCTGAGAAGCCATGTCTAATCTGATTGGACCGAGGTTTCAACTTATCACCACAAGAGCTTGTTGATTTCGTATCAATCTTGCTTTTGGAGCAGTGATTTGCTAAGGCTTGGCTGACCTTTGGTCATGTCTAGTGTTTTGGACCGGAGCTTTCTTTGAAAGCTTGGCTGGCTGTGAAGCCATGTCTAATTCCTGGACCGGAGTCTTAGACTAGCATTGCACTGATTCCTGGAATTCTCATTAAGAATTTTGATACTTTTTTTTTCACTTAATTTTCGAAAAATAAAAAAAAATTTGCAAAACCATAAAATCCAAAAATATTTCTTGTTTGAGTCTAGAGTCTCATCTTAAGTTTGGTGTCAAATGCATGTTTTTGTTATATTTTTCGAATCCATGCATATATTCCTTTGTTTTGATCTTTGAATTCTATTGACTTGAAGTATTTTCTGTGTCTCATATGCATTCTCATATTGTTAGTGTCAGTAGTATACAAACTACTAAGTTTGGTGTCTTGCATGCATTGTTAATTAATTCCTGTTGCATTTTGATTATTAAAAATCCAAAAATATTTTTAATTTGTGTCTTTTCAAGTCAATGATACAAAGAATTGAAGATTCAGAACATACTGCAGAGGAATTACACAGAAAAAGCTGAGCATTCAAAAATGCCCAGTGAAGAAGGCAGACTGGCGTTTAAACGCCAGCCAGGGTACCTGGTTGGGCGTTTAACGCCCAAAGAGGTAGCATTTTGGGCGTTAAACGCCAGAATGGATACCATTCTGGGCGTTTAACGCCAGGATGGTGCTAGGGGGAAGATTTTGTTTTCAAAATCAATTTTTTTCAAGTTTTCAAAGTTTTTCAAAATCAAATCTTTTTCAAATCATATCTTTTCAATCAAATGTTTTCAAAATCAATTTCTTTCCTTTTTCAAAGATACTTACTAACAATTAATGATTTGATTGAACATTTTTTGCCTTTTCTGTTAAGGAAGGTTTTATGTTTGAATCATATCTTTTCTTGTTAGGCAAGTCATTAATTTTCAAAATCACATCTTTTCAAATTGTTTTCAAATCATATCTTTTAAAATTGTTTTCAAATCATATCTTCTCAATCACATCTTTTTAAAACCATAACTTTTCAATCAAATCTTTTTAATCACATCTTTTTTAAAATAGTTTTCAATCAAATCTTTTTAATTTCTAATTTCAAAATCTTTTTCAAAAATCACTTTACTTCTTTCCCACTTTTGTTTTTCGAAAATCAATTAAGTGTTTTTCAAAATGTTTTCAAAATCTTTTACTTAATTTTCGAAAATTACTTCCCTTCTTCTCACATCCTTCTACTTTTGGACTAACACTATCTCTTAATGCAAAATTCGAACTCCATCTTCTTTGATAAGTTCGAATTTTCTACTTATGTCTTCTACTTTTCTTTTCCTCTGACACCTCAAGGAATCTCTATACTGTGACATAAAGGATTCCATATTTTCTTGTTTTCTTCTCTTTCATATGAGCAGGAACAAAGACAAAGGCATTCTTGTTGAAGCTGACCCTGAACCCGAAAGGACCTTGAAGAGAAAGCTAAGAGAAGCCAAAGCACAACTCTCTTTAGAGGACCTGACCGAATTCTTCAAAGAAGAAGAAGACATGGCAGCCGAAAACAACAATAATGCAAACAATGCAAGGAAGGTGCTGGGTGACTTTACTGCACCTACTCCTGATTTTTATGGGAGAAGCATCTCTATCCCTGCCATTGGAGCAAACAACTTTGAGCTTAAGCCTCAATTAGTTTCTCTAATGCAACAGAATTGCAAGTTCCATGGACTTCCAATGGAAGATCCTCATCAGTTCTTAGCTGAATTCTTGCAAATCTGTGACACAGTCAAGACTAATGGGGTTGACCCTGAGGTCTATAGACTGATGCTATTCCCTTTTGCTGTAAGAGACAGAGCTAGAATATGGTTGGACTCACAACCTAAAGAAAGCCTGGACTCTTGGGAAAAGCTAGTCAATGCCTTCTTGGCAAAGTTCTTTCCACCACAAAGATGGAGTAAGCTTAGAGTGGAAGTCCAAACCTTCAGACAGAAGGATGGAGAATCCCTCTATGAAGCTTGGGAAAGATACAAACAATTAATCAGAAAATGTCCCTCAGACATGCTTTCTGAATGGAGCATCATAGGTATTTTCTATGATGGTCTTTCTGAACTATCCAAGATGTCTTTGGATAGCTCTGCTGGAGGATCTCTTCATCTGAAGAAGACGCCTACAGAGGCTCAAGAGCTAATTGAGATGGTTGCAAATAACCAATTCATGTACACTTCTGAAAGGAATCCTGTGAACAATGGGATAAATCAGAAGAAAGGAGTTCTTGAGATTGACACTCTGAACGCCATTTTGGCTCAGAATAAAATATTGACTCAACAAGTCAATTTGATTTCTCAAAGTCTGTCTGGAATGCAAAATGCACCAAACAGTACTAAGGATGCTTCATCTGAGGAAGAAGCTTATGATCCTGAGAACCCTTCAATGGAAGAGGTGAATTACCTAGGAGAACCCTATGGAAATACCTATAATTCTTCATGGAGAAATCACCCAAATTTTTCATGGAAGAATCAAGAGAGACCTCAACAAGGTTTCAATAACAATAATGGTGGAAGAAACAGGTTTAGCAATGGCAAGCCTTTTCCATCATCTTCTCAGCAACAGACAGAGAGTTCTAAGCAGAATACTTCTGACTTAGCAACAATGGTCTCTGATCTAATAAAGATCACTCAAAGTTTCATGACTGAAACAAGGTCCTCCATTAGGAATTTGGAAGGACAAGTGGGTCAGCTGAGTAAGAAAGTTACTGAACTCCCTCCTAGTACTCTCCCAAGTAATACAGAAGAAAATCCAAAAGGAGAGTGCAAAGCCATAAGCATGGCCGAATATGGAGAGGAAAGAGAGGAGGAGGACGCCACTGAGGAAGACCTCAATGGGCGTGTACCAATCTCCTCTGAGTTCCTCAATGAGGAACCATGGGAATCTGAGGCTCAAAATGAGACCATAAAGATTCCATTGGACTTACTTCTGCCTTTCATGAGCTCTGATGAGTATTCTCCCTCTGAAGAGGATGAGTATGTCACTAAAGAGCAAGTTGCTAAATACCTTGGAGCAATCATGAAGCTAAATGACAAGTTATTTGGAAATGAGACTTGGGAAGATGAACCTCCCTTGCTCACCAAAGAACTGGATGACTTGTCTAGGCAGAAATTACCTCAAAGGAGACAAGATCCTAGGAAGTGCATGGATGAATCCATCATCCTTAGCAGACCTTTCCTAGCCACAGCAAGGGCTGTAATTGATGTTGATAGAGGAGAGTTGATCATTCAAGTGAATGAAAAATCCTTGGTGTTTAAGGCTCAAGGATATCCCTCTGTCACCATGGAGAAGAAGCATGAAGAGCTTCTCTCAAATCAGAGACAAACAGAGCCCCCACAGTCAAACTCTAAGTTTGGTGTTGGGAGGCCACAACCAAACTCTAAGTTTGGTGTTGAACCCCCACATTCAAACTCTAAGTTTGGTGTTGGGAGGTTCCCACATTGCTCTGAGTATCTGTGAGGCTCCATGAGAGTCCTCTGTCAAGCTAATGACATTAAAGAAGCGCTTGTTGGGAGGCAACCCAATGTTATATTTTGACTATTTTCTTTTGTTATTTTATGTTTTTTGTAGGTTGATGATCATAAGAAGTCACAAAATCCATTGAAAAAGCAAAAACAGAATGAAAAACAGGAAGAAAAACAGCACACCCTGGAGGAAGAACTCACTGGCGTTTAAACGCCAGTGAGGCTAGCAGTTGGGCGTTTAACGCCCAGTCTGGCACCATTCTGGGCGTTTAACGCCAGAAAGGGGCACCAGACTGGCGTTAAACGCCAGGAAAGGGCAAGAACCTGGCGTTAAACGCCAGGAATGGGCACCAGCCCGGCGTTTAACGCCAGAAATGGCTCAAAACGTGGATTTTGATGCTATTTGGTGCAGGGATGACTTTTCCTTGACACCTAAGGATCTGTGGACCCCACAGGATCCCCAAACAACCCCACCACTCTCTCTTCTTCTTCACCCATTCATCAATCACCTCAACATCTCTTTCTCTTCACCACTCACATCCATCCTTCATAAAACACCACTTCTTCCCCTCTTTGGCCTAACCACAAAGCCATCTCCCTCTCCTCCATTTCTTCTTCTTCTACTCTCTTCTTTCTTCTTTGCTCGAGGACGAGCAAACCTTTTAAGTTTGGTGTGGTAAAAGCATTGCTTTTTGTTTTTCCATAACCATTTATGGCATCCAAAGCCGGTTCAACTGAGAAGGCATGACCTCAAGCCCATCACTAAGAAGAAGATGGAGCAAACAAGAGACCCCTCTCATCAAGAGATCCCTAAGATACCTCAAGGGATGCACTTTCCTCCACAAGACTATTGGGAGCAACTGAACACCTCCCTAGGAGAATTAAGTTCCAACATGGGACAACTAAGGGTGGAGCATCAAGAACACTCCATCATTCTCCATGAAATTAGAGAAGATCAAAAAAATCATGAGAGAGGAGCAACAAAGACAAGGAAGAGACATTGAGGAGCTCAAGCACTCCATAGGATCTTCAAGAAGAAGAAAAGAGCCGCCATCACTAAGGTGGACCCGTTCTTTAATCTCCTTGTTCTTTATTCTTCTGTTTTTCGAATTTTAGTGCTTTATGTTTATCCATGTTTGTGTCTTATGATCATTAGTGTCTTAGTGTCTATGCCTTAAAGCTATGAATATGAATCCATCACCTTTCTTAAATGAAAACTGTTTTTATCACAAAAGAACAAGAAGTACAGGATTTCAAATTCATCTTTAAAACTAGCTTAATTAGTTTGATGTGGTGGCAACACTTTTGTTTTCTGAATGTATGCTTGAACAGTGCATATGTCTTTTGAATTTGTGGTTCATGAATGTTAAAATTGTTGGCTCTTGAAAGAATGATGAAAAAGGAGACATGTTACTGAGGATCTGAAAAATCATAAAAATGATTCTTGAAGCAAGAAAAAGCAGTGAATACAAAAAAAAAAAAAAAAAAGAAAAGGAAAAAAACGAAAAAAGGGGAGAGAGAAAGAAAAAGAAGAAATAAAGTTGTGATCCAAGGCAATAAGAGTGTGCTTAAGAACCCTGGACACCTCTAATTGGGGACTTTAGCAAAGCTAAGTCACAATCTGAAAAGGTTCACCCAATTATGTGTCTGTGGCATGTATGTATCCGGTGGTAATACTGGAAGACAGAGTGCTTTGGGCCACGGCCAAGACTCATAAAGTAGCTGTGTTCAAGAATCATCATACTTAACTAAGAGAATCAATAACACTATCTGGATTCTGAGTTCCTAAAGAAGCCAATCATTCTGAACCTCAGAGGATAAAGTGAGATGCCAAAACTGTTTGGAGGCAAAAAGCTACTAGTCCCGCTCATCTAATTTGGAGCTATGTTTCATTGATAATTTGGAGTCTATAGTATATTCTCTTCTTTTTATCTTATTTGATTTTCAGTTGCTTGGGGACAAGCAACAATTTAAGTTTGGTGTTGTGATGAGCGGAAAATTTGTACGCTTTTTGGCATTGTTTTTAGTATGTTTTTGGTAGTTTTAGTTTAGTTTTTATTATATTTTTATTAGTTTTTAGTTAAAATTCACTTTTCTGGACTTTACTATGAGTTTGTGTGTTTTTCTGTGATTTCAGGTATTTTCTGGCTGAAATTGAGGGACCTGAGCAAAAATCTGATTCAGAGACTGAAAAGGACTGCAGATGCTGTTGGATTCTGACCTCCCTGCACTCGAAGTGGATTTTCTGGAGCTACAGAAGCCCAATTGGCGCGCTCTCAACGGCGTTGGAAAGTAGACATCCTGGGCTTTCCAGCAATATATAATAGTCCATACTTTGCCCAAGATTTGAAGGCCCAAACCGGCGTTCAAAGTCACCTACAGAAATTCCAGCGTTAAACGCCGGAACTGGCATAAAACTTGGAGTTAAACGCCCAAACTGGCATAAAAGCTGGCGTTTAACTCCAGAAAAAGTCTCTACACGAAATTCCTTCATTGCTCAGCCCAAGCACACACCAAGTGGGCCCGGAAGTGGATTTTATGTCATTTACTCATTTCTGTACACCTTAGGCTACTAGTTTTCTATAAGTAGGACCTTGTACTATTGTATTTGACATCTTGGTAGCTATCTTTGAGTTTTATGCTATCTTAGATCATTGGGAGGCTGGCCATTCGGCCATGCCTAGACCTTATGCTTATGTATTTTCAACGGTGGAGTTTCTACACACCATAGATTAAGGTGTGGAGCTCTGCTGTACCTCGAGTATTAATGCAATTACTATTGTTCTTCCATTCAATTCCGCTTGTTCTTGTTCTAAGATATCACTTGTTCTTCAACTTGATGAATGTGATGATCCGTGACACTCATCATCATTCTCACTCATGAACAAGGTGACTGACAACCATTCTTGTTCTACAAGCATCTGAGGCTTAGTAAATATCTCTTGGATTCTTTAATCGGAATCTTCGTGGTATAGGCAGGACCTGATGGCGGCATTCAAGAGAATCCGGAAGGTCTAAACCTTGTCTGTGGTATTCTGAGTAGGATTCAATGATTGAATGACTGTGACGTGCTTCAAACCTGTAACCTACTGGGCGTTAGTGACAGACGCAAAAGAGTTATTCTATTCCGGTAGGGGAGGGAACCAAACCGGTGATTGGCCGCACTGTGACAGAGTGTAAGAGCATTAGCTTTCACTGCGCGGATGGGAGGTAGTTGCTGACAACAGTGAAACCCTACACGAGCTTGCCATGGAAAGGAGTAAGAAGGATTGGATGAAGACAGTAGGAAAGCAGAGAGACGGAAGGGAAGGCATCTTCATGCGCTTATCTGAAGTTCCTACCAATGAATTACATAAGTATCTCTATCTTTATCTTTATGTTATTTTCGTTCATCACCATTATACATTTGAGTCTGCCTGACTGAGATTTACAAGATGACCATAGCTTGCTTCATACCACCAATCTCCGTGGGATCGACCCTTACTCGCGTAAGGTATTACTTGGACGACCCAGTGCACTTGCTGGTTAGTTGTGCGAAGTTGTAGTGATCACAATTTCGTGCACCAATGCCACACCAAAAGATACTTCCCAACTTAACAACAAGAAGAACTCTCCATACGCGGGAGCCATGGATGCACTTCAGACCGTTTAAAACAACTTGAAGAAGAAGCCCTACATCAAGGAGAGGCCAAGAAAGATCTATAGAGGGAAATAAGGCGACGCCAGGAATTGGAGGACAAAATCCTAAAACTTGAAGCCGATATCAAGACCTAAACTAACCGATCCCCTCCTGAGGATAGCTCCCGCAGGGAACAAGATCCATTCACCAAGGAGATCATGAAGACCAAAATACCAAAAGACTTTAAACTCCCAGATATGACCTTATACGACGGCACTACAGATCCCGGCCATCATCTCAGCAATTTCAGAAGTAGAATGTACCTCACCGATGCATCAGATGCAGTTCGTTACAAAGCCTTTCCGACTACTTTGACAAAAACGGCAATTAGATGGTTTCACAATCTACCTCCTAGGTCCATCTCGAGTTTTGACGACTTGGCCAAGAAATTTTCGGCCAGATTCTCTATCCAAAAAACAAAGCTAAACACGCTCTAAGTCTATTAGGAATCAGTCAAGGAAAATGGGAAACCCTCCGTAACTACATGAAAAGTCCACACGAATAGTTCTCCAAACGGCTGACAAATCCACTAAGCAAGCACTGGGAGTTGTGGAGAATGTGTTAGTAAAAATGGGAAAATTCTTTCTCCCTACTGACTTTGTTATCTCAGATATAGAAAAGGACCCTGACACTCCCATCATCCTGGGAAGGCCTTTCCTAGCTACGGGTAGAGCATTGATAGATGTGGAAAAAGGAGAATTGTTGTTGAGAGTGCATGATGAGCATCTAGCATTCCATGTTTTTAAAACCTTGCATGAACCCATTCAAGAAGAAGATTTTATGAAGGATAAGGCCAGAGATCAAAGTTTGAAGGAGGCAGTCAATGAGTTAACTCCAAGACTTCTAAATCCATGCTTGAAAGCAGTAGAAATGGTGCAACAAACCAAAGAAGTCAAGGAGGAACTAGATCCAAAACCCCCAGATGAGAAATTCAGCATCCCAGATAAAGAACCACCAAGGCAGGGAGTATCTCTTGAGAAAGAAAAGAAGAAGAGGCCAAGAGGGTGGAGAAATAAGAAGATCCCTACTGAAGGCTTTTCACCAGGGGATAAAGTGGTGTTAAACACCCAACCAATGAAGGTGTCTCCACAATTATCTGAATACTACACTATAAACCGGGTCCTTTCACTTGAACACCTAGAGATCATCAAAGAGGAAACTGGAAGGAAGTTCACAATAAGAGGTGAAAAGCTGAGGCACTATGATTTTCAGCCTCCATGATCAAAGAATGGAGGATGTCAAGCTAATGACAATAAAGAAGCGCTTGTTGGGAGGCAACCCAACCTGAGGTAGTTTCCTTTTTTCTAGCTTATTTCAATAAGAAGGTTGAATAATTGGTCTGTAATGCAAGGACCTAAGTTTGGTGTTGCACACCAAAACAATTTAAGGGAGAATGAAGGATTCTAAGTTTGGTGTTCCACCAAAATCTCATTTAAAAGAACATTCTCACTTCCTGCACAATGCTAGCTCCAAGCAATCAGACAAATTATTCAACTATTTAACTACTTTTTAGCTTTAATTCCATAACCTTTAGCAAGGACACAAGGTTTCACATATGGTTAACTTGTTGCATCAGAGGCAGTGGCAAGCAATTAAGTTTGGTGTTCCCACACCAAAATAAATCCAAGAGCTACACTCAAATTATGCATACTAACCATGCACTTAAGGGCTTGAGAAGCAAGCAACTTTTGAGAATTATGCAGGAAATTAGCCAACATTTGAAGACAATTTGCATTATAACTCAAAAGGGATACAACAAGAGGAAAAATGAGAAGCTGCAACCCAAAAGGTTGTATCTACACTTAACCCTTGTTGCTGAAGAAGCATTTTAATTTGGGAACCCTTGTATGTCCTGCTAAAGTGTTTATCTAGTTGCAAGTGGAATTGTTTGTCAAGTATGCTTATCTGCATGATGCTTGTCATTCATTACTCAGCTTAAATTTTGTTTTGTTTCTCATATGCTTGAATAAAAGAGAATTGCTTGAATTAGAAAGTAAATATCCAATGTTGCATAAGTTAGAATGGAAGTTAATGGTGGTATATGTGTCTGATTAAATGCATAACTCATGAAATAATTGCTGCATAGTATCATTTTCATTGAAGTGTGAGCTAGCTTGCTGTCATAAAGGTTCCTATCAGTAAAGAAAGAAAAAAAATCCCTTGAGAACAAAATAAAACAGAAAGAAAAGGAAGAAGAAAAAGCCAATGTGGCAAGAAAAACAAAGAATAAAGGCTGGACACCAATAGCTTGGACCCTAGGACACATGCCTGTGGTGTTCTTGTACTAGGATATGCTTGGACAAGTAAATTCTAAGGGGTATTTCAAAACCTGGCCACTTAGATCAACTGATTTGGGATGGCCAATTGAAAGTCCACAATAAAGAGCAACCTAGATACAGAATATTTAGTTATCCAAAGAGATACTGGGCATCAATGATCCTAGGAGGAAATAGTGAGCCATGTGTCTGTGGTGGAGAAATGTTGAGTAAAAATAAAGCCAAAGGCTACTACAACATTTGACACCAAGCCTTCAAAGAGTAATAAGCTTGTTAAGCAAAATGAGAAAAGAAAAGTTAGCAAGGGAGCAAGTAAAGAGTAAACCTTACAACAGCAAGCTTAGTAAGCCTTTGAGGAAAAGTGTATATTATGTAACAGCAAACAATAACTTAGTTATCATTGTCTGCATAAAAACTCCATGAATCAAGTTCTGCTATATGCCTAATAAGGATATGTTTGCTCTTCTTGTTCAATTCATTTTCTCTTAGTTTTGATGCTTGCTTGGGGACAAACAAGATTTAAGTTTGGTGTTGTGATGACAAGTCATCATATACCCATTTTTCAAGCTAATTTCACTTGTTTCACTAGTCTTTATGCACTTTCTTGCATCCTAAGTAAGTAATTTGGAATGAAAATGCATAACTTCTTTAAATCAAACAACCACCATTAAATTGATGCTAAATCATGAGGTTTGAGCTAAAATTTATTGATTTTTAATGAATTATAAACCTTATGAGTTTAGAGATAATTTGATTGGTTGTTTTGGTTTCTTGTAGGTGAAGAAAGGAAGAAAAGTAGAAAAACGTGGCTTAAGAAGTGTGGCCAAGAGATGAGAAGTGTGGTGCAACATAGAAGGAGGAAGCAAACACTGCCCTCCACAAGAGCACATTGCCCTCCAGGAGAGTAGCATAATGAACCAAGCCTTAAAAGCATCACTGCCTGCCCACAATAAGAGAGGAGCACAATTCTATGCCAAGGACCAAAGGAAGCAAAAACTCTGCCCTGCCCTCCTCAAGAGCAATATCGGGCTTTCATGAAAAATAATTCAAAGAAAATTGCTTTCTAGTGCTTCCTATGGGTTTCGAACCCAAGAACAAGGAGGAAAGGAGTAGCGCTCAAATACAAGGAAAACAAGCAAAACTTGGCTCGTTTTCAATCTCCAAGAATCGAACACAGCACCATGAGGAAGCAAGGAACTAGGCGTTACTTTGGTGCCAAGAAAACCAAGGAAAAAAGGGGCAGCGTGTGCCTCCACCAAGTTTCGAACTTGGAACCTCACCCATTGGCAACATTGCCCTGCCCGCCACAAGTGCAGGGCAGCATTTCTTGGTGCACGGCCAGCGCACAAATTGGCACGGGCTTGAACACTTGGCACGCAACATGGACGCACGGGCAGCAAGGCAAGGCGCACCATGGCAACACTGCCTGCCTTCCACAAGGGCAGGGCAGCATCCTGATGCTACACACGCAGCACAAGCACGCACGAGGCTTCATCACACAATTTCCCTGCTCTGCCCTCCACAAGGGCAGGGCAACCTCCTGGAAGCTACTTTCTCATGGGCTGAAAATTGGATTAAAAATCCAATTTAATTCATTTCTTCACCAAATCAAAAGCCCATCCAAATTCCAAAATCCAAGAATAGAAAGTGTATAAATAGGAGATAGTTTGATGTAATTAGGACTTTTCTTTTGATTTTGGAATTTTTGCCTTTTGAATTTTCATTTTTCTCTGAGAGCTTTGAACTGAGATCTGAGAGAATTGGGAAGGAGAATTGATCTCTCTTCTTCCTTGTTCTTGCTTGAGCACTTTTTACTTTTCTTGTTTGAGTCTTGAGTGTGAAGAATTGAGGAATTTCTGTCTCAATCTCCATTTAAGATCTCTTGGATTTTCCTACTGCATAATTGAGCTAAATTTCATTTTCTTACTGCTTCAATCTTTAATTTCTTGTTAATTGCTTTGTGATCTTGGATCTGTGAAGGCAATTGAGATCTAGAATTTGCTATCTAGTCTCTGGAGTCCTGAGATCCAATTTTCCTTTTGGTTCTTCTGCTGAATCACTGCTGCAATTTAATTTCCATTTCTGTTTGAGATCTAGCAGAATTCAAATCATCTCTTGCTTTGATAATTGTGCAATTTAATTTTCCTTGCTTAAATTCTGAAATCCCATTCCTCAAATCCCTTTTCCATTCAAGCAATTTATATTTTTTGCATTTTAAGTTACTGCAATTTACATTTCTTGCACTTTAAGTTTCAGTCATTTAATTTCTTGTTCTTTAAGATTCAGCTCTTTTACTTTCAGTTTTCTTTAATTTCTGCAATTCATCCCTCTCCCTTTACATTTTCTGCTATTCACTTCCTGTTGGATATAAAATCACTCAACCAATACTTGATTTGCTTGACTAAATCAACCACTGAACTAAAATTGCTCAATCCTTCAATCCCTGTAGGATCGACCTCACTCCCGTGAGTTTTATTACTTGATGCGACCCGGTACACTTGACGGTGAGTTTTGTGTTGGATCGTTTTCCACACATCACCCCGCAGAGGAAAAGGAGGCAAAGAGGTTGAAACGGGAGGCACAAAGAGGGATTTCAATACCACTGCTAAAATGTGTGCCGACTTCCAACACAAAGGAAGTCCTAGAAGAAGTACACATTGGCATTTGTGGCAATCACCTCGGTTCGCAGGCACTGGCCAAAAAAGTACTTCAGGCAGAATTTTATTGGCCAACTCTACAAAAGGAAGCCATAGAGGAACTAGAGGAACTCATCAGCGTGACCTCACCTTGGCCATTCACAAAATGGGGACTCAATTTTCTCAGACCCTTTCCTCAAGGATCGGGACAAGTCAAATTCCTCATAGTGGGAATAGGCTACTTCACAAAGTGGATTGAAGTAGAGCCCCTAGCTAACGCCACTGCTCAAAGAAGTCGAAAATTCTTATATAGAAACGTTGTCATAAGGTTTGGGGTTCCATACTCCATCACCACAGACAATGGTACTCAGTTCACAGATGCAGGCTTCAGAAAGCTAGCAACCAACTTAAATATAAGACAACAATTCACTTCTGATGAACATCCCCAAGCCAATGGACAAGCTGAAGCTGCCAACAAAGTCATATTGGCTGGGCTTGATGCCAGGGCATCTAGGCCAGTTTCACTGACCTTTTCTTTACTGTTTTAGGGTAGTTTCATGCATTTTCCTAGTAAACAAGGCAACTTTTGGGTGAAAATATACTTACACCTTCATTCAAGCAACTATTGTGAATTTTTCATGATTTCATGAGATTTTTTGCCAGAATTACATGATATTTTAATGATGCATAATCTCATGATTTTGGCTAGAGCTTTGATGCACTTTAATTGCTTGATTTTAGGACAAATGAAGCATGGAAGAATCACGTTAGCATTCACGTTAACTTAGTTAACGTGACTACTAACGTGGGATGGCAATTGGCTTGCAGCGTTAATGAGAAAAGTGATCAACAATAACGCCTGTGAAGCCATTCATAACCTACGTTAAGAGCCACGTTAAGTTAACGTGGTATTTAACGTAGAAGAAAAAAAGGACTCCACGTTAATGAGAAACGTGAACTCCAATAACATTTCTCCTCAACATTAGTAGTAAAAGTGAACACCACTAACGTTGGGAAACTAGGCAATGCCCTACATTAAGAGTCACGTTAACTAAGTTAACGTGAACCCTAACGTGGACAAGGATCAACAATGCCAACGTTAGTGACACTCACTTTTGTCACTAACATTGGATCATTTTCATTGCCTACGTTAACTCTCACGTTAATATTGTTAACGTGAAAGTTAACGTGGAGTGGGGTTCAAAGAACCAACGTTAGTGATACTCACTTTTGTCACTAACGTTGGAAGATGGCTTCATTACTACGTTAAGAGCCACGTTAACTTAGTTAACGTGGGTTCTAACATAGGGGATTAAGGCAATTAGAGCGTTAGTGACAAAGGTGAGTGTCACTAACGCTCTCGAAGGTGATAGGTGCCCACGTTAAGAGCTACGTTAGCTAAGCTAATGTAAGACCTAACGTAGGGGGCAAAAGGCAAGCAACGTTAATGGGAAAAGTGAGTCCCATTAACGTTGGCCAAGAATTGAGAAGGAACGTTAGAAGTCACGTTAAGACTTCTAACGTTGAGAATAACGTGGGCATATAAGGGTGGAACGTTAGTGGAAAAGGTGAATGCCACTAACGTTCTCGCACCCAGAAATGTATTCCACGATTAATCTCACTAAATGCCCAATCCTAATTCATATTTCTCTGCAAGCTGGGCCCACTAAAGATGAGAATTGCTTCAACTCAAGGTCCAAAACCCACATCCAAGACTTGAAGAACTCACTAGAAGATCATGAAGAGTAGTATATAGAGGAGTAGTTTTGAACTAGAGAGAGACTTTTGCACCTTGGGGAACTACTCTCTGCATATTTACTTTTCTGTACTTCTAGTATGGATTATTCTTTTCTGCCATTTTTTATTCCTAGAGCTATGAACAACTAAACCCCTTTCATTGGGTTAGGAAGCTCTGCTGTAATTTGATAGATCAATATTAGTTTTCATTCTTCTTCTTCTATCTTTTCTCTTGATTTTACTAGAAAGCTTTCAATCTTAATTCAATTGGTTAGTTATCTTGGAAAAGAAACTCTCCATAATTGGATCTCTTCGGAACCTTGGAAGAGGAATGAAGAGATCATGCTAGAATTGCTTTCTCATGCTGGACCAATTTGGGTTGGGATGGATATGTGACTATAATCCTCCTAATACTTGAATTGGGAAATGTATGTGGTATAATCAGTGACCATACTTGATGCCAAGGCATCTTAGGCTAGTTTCACTAGCATTTTTCTGTTAGTTTTAGTTGTTTTATGCATTTTCTTGAGCTTAAAGTAACCAAGAATGGTTAAATGAATAACAAAGCAATGAACCATCCAAACAGTATGATTTTGATGCAAATTCCATGAGTTTTTAGTTATATTACTTGAATGCTATGAATGGAAGATTTCTCATGAAATTTTGCAAGACTTTGATGCAGTTGTTTGGATGATTTCAGGGAAGAAGAGGCTAGGCAAGGAAGCAACAAAATCAATAAAGGAAGCTTGAATATCACATGTGGAGTTTAAGTTCCAGTTTAAGCTTAAACTGGAACTTAAACTGCCAAGCCATATAATGCTGGGAACTATCAGTGGCGTTTAAGCTCCAGTTTAAGCTTAAACTGGAGCTTAAACGCCAAAATCATGAAAGCTGAGGAAAAGCTGAAAGTGGCGTTTAACCTCCAGTTTAACCTTAAACTGGAAGTTAAACGCCAGAAATGAGAAATGCACCAGGGAGCCATTTCCACGTTTAAGCTCCAGTTTAACCTTAAACTGGAGCTTAAACGTGTTCGACCAAAATTCTCCTCCAGGGTTGCTTTCTTCATTTCCGTTTAAGCTCCAGTTTAAGCTTAAACTGGAGCTTAAACGTGTTCGACCATTCCACACTCCAGGGTTGCTTTCTTCCATTTCCACGTTTAAGCTTCAGTTTAACCTTAAACTGAAGCTTAAACGTGTTCGACTACTTTACCCTCCAGGGTTGCTTTCTTCCATTTCCACGTTTAAGCTTCAGTTTAACCTTAAACTGAAGCTTAAACGTGCTTGAGTTATACCACCTCCAGGAGTGTCCAACATTTAAGTTCTAGTTTAAGCTTAAACTGGAACTTAAACGTGCTTCCACAAAAGGCATCACTGGAAGTGTCTGGCGTTTAAGTTGCAGTTTAAGCTTAAACTGCAACTTAAACGCCACTATTTGAAAAGGTTTCTGGGCCAAAGATATTGCAGTTTTAAGTTAGCATTTGAGCACAAACATTAACTTAAACGTACTCTGGTATGAAACCCAATTGAATATCATGGTTTATGGGATTGGGCCTGAAGAATTGATGAGTCTGGAATTTCAATTTGTTGAGTCATGTGTCATTACTTGATTATCACTAAATTGGCTCAATGAATGTTACAGAATTGGATCAGCAGCCTCATTAGGATTATGGATCATAAACCCAAAGCAAAAGGAAATCAGGGAAAGGCCTCAAAGCCCAAGAAACACAACAGAAGCTCAATTTAGAAAGTGTATAAATAGGATAGAATTTAAGTTAGTTAGAGGACTTTTGGATCATTTTTCTAGTTTTCATACTTTTTGTAATTGAATTCAGAGCTATGACTCACTAAACCCCTTTCATTGGGTTAGGGAGCTCTATTGTAATTCAATGAATCAATAATAGTTTTTATCTTCTTCTTCAATCTTTTCTCTTGAATTTTGTTAGAAAGCTTCTCGATCTAATTCCATTGGTTAGTTGTCTTGGGAAAGAAACTATCCATAATTGGAATCCTTCGGAACCTTGGGAAAGGAATGGAGGATTCATGCTAGAGAAGCTTTCTCACAGTGAATTGGATTGGGGTTTGGATGGATATTGTGACATGTAATCCTACCAAATTGTGGTTCATGAAACTGTGTGGTATAATCAGTGATCGAGCATCATCTCTTCTTATGAACATTTAAACCAAGGGATTGGGAATTTGTTTGTTTTTAGAGAGAATTGGTGAGCCAAGGGATTGGGATCCAATCATATAAGATTGCCAAGCAAAATTCAATGAATGCATTGGTTGAGGAAGGGATAAAAAATGTTTTGATTCCGAGATCTCAATATCTCCTGAAACCCAATGAATTCCCCATTTCTGATCTACCACTTTCTCTTTACATTCTGCAATTAAATTCATGCAATCACCCCGATCCCTTTTTAATTTCAGCAATTTAGCTTCTCGCTCTTTAATTCATGCAATTTAAGATTCCGCAATTTCAATTTCTTGCCATTTACGTTTCCCGCCAATTTTACATTCCGCAATTCTCATCTAAATCTTGATTCCGCTCAACTAGAACACACTTCTAATCCGAATTGCTCACTCAACCAATCCTTATGGGATTCAACCTCACTCTATTGTGAGTTTTTACTTGACGATAACCGGTGTACTTGCCGGAAGGAATTTTTGCCGATCGTGCAATTTCCTAAAATCGTAGCATCAATACTTCATCTCTTCTCATGAGCAATTGACCAAGGAATTGGCTATTGATCAAGATTTGAGAGATTGAATTACCAAGGAATTGGGATTCAATCACTTAAGATTGCCAAGGAGATCAATGAATGCATTGATTGAGGAAGAGATGAGAATGAACTTGATCCGGAGAATTGCAACATCTCCTAAACCCAATGATTTCCCCATTTCTGATCTTACCCATTCTCTTTAATTTCTGCTATTTACTTTTATGAGCATTACCCCAATTCCCCATTTAAGATTCTGCACTTTAATTTCTGCTATTTACTTTCTAGTCATTTAAATTTCTGCATCTCAATCTAAATTCTGTTTAGCTCAACTAGCATATTCTTCTAACTAAAGTTGCTTGACCAATCAATCCTTGTGGAATTCGACCTCACTCTATAGTGAGTTTTACTTGACGATAATTTGGTATACTTGCCGAAGGAAAATTTGTTGAGAGACAAGTTTCCATGCATCAAGTTTATGGCGCCGTTGCCGGGGATTGATTTTGAATCAACAATGATTAAGCTAGAAGATCACTAGATTGAGCATTTTTTTTCTTTTTGTTATTCTTTTCTATATTCAGTAATTTACCTTAGTTTGTTTTTAATTTCTTCCTCACCCCTTATTCCCTCTCTATTTTCTGTTCTTTTTTCTGAGTTTATCATAATTCAGCTCACTAACACACTAACTGTTTGATAAATTGCATCCCTCACACTAACAATTATTCTAACAAAAATTGTCTTTACTATATCTCCTATTGTGCATTATGTTTGTTGTATGACAGGGAGAAGAGAAGGAATCTCAACATCCTTTGATTCAGAGTCTGAGAGAACCCTTTGCAGACGAAAAAGGGAAGCAAGAGGAAAAATAATTGTTGGTGCTGAGGAAGAGGAAGAGTATTTTAAACCCAACATGGAAGAGAATTTGGAGAACAATCATGAAGAAGAAGCTCACAATCATGCCAGAGAAGGCCATGCAAATTGGGTTGGGCATGAAAGGAGGGTCTTAGGATCCTATATCAATCCTAATCCAGGAAACTGTGGAAGCAGCATTCAGAAACCCACCATTCATGCCAACAATTTCGAGCTAAAACCTCAACTCATCACTTTGGTGCAAAATAATTGCTCATTTGGAGGAGGTGCTCAAGAAGACCCTAACCAAAACTTGACCACCTTCTTGAGGATTTGTGACACAGTGAAGACAAATGGAGTCCACCCGGATGTCTATAGGTTGCTCTTGTTCCCCTTTTCACTCAGGGACAAGGTAATAAAATGGCTTGAATCCTTCCCAAAAGAAAGCCTGACAGATTGGGAGGAGGTAGTGAACAAGTTTTTAGCAAGATTTTATCCTCCTCAAAAGATTAATAGGCTAAGAACTGAGGTGCAGACTTTCAGGCAACAAGATGGTGAGACACTTTATGAAGCATGGGAGAGATTCAAAGACTTGACAAGGAGATGCCCACCAGAGATGTTTAATGAGTGGGTTCAACTTCACATCTTCTATGAAGGTCTTTTCTATGAGTCAAAGAAGGCTGTAGATCATTCATCAGGAGGTTCTTTAAACAAGAAGAAAACCGTGGAAGAAGCAATAGATGTCATTGAAACAGTTGCTGAGAATGACTACTTCTATGCCTCTGAAAGAAGACACACTAGAGGAGTAATGGAGCTGAACCACATGGATGCACTGTTAGCCCAAAACAAGATGATTACCAAGCAGCTAGCAGATCTTACCAAGAAGGTGGAAGAGAACCAAGTTGCAGCAGCTATCACCTCATCACCAACTCATGAAGGAGTAAACATAGGAGAAGAAGGTGACTGGGAGCAAGCCAACTATGTGGGAAATTCACCTAGACAAGTCCATGATCCATATTCTAAAACATACAACTCTGGATGAAGAAATCACCCCAACTTTGGATGGGGAAACCAACAAGACCAAGGACAAGATCCGAGACGTTCTAACTTCAACTCCAACAACAATGCCACTCATCAAAACACCCCACAGAGATACTACCAACATCCATCCAACCAACCTTCTCAACCACCTAATCTCAACCCACCATCATCCATAGATGATAGGCTTTCAAAGATTGAGGCTCTACTTGAAAACATGTGCAGAGAAGTCCAAGACAACAAGGTGTTTAAGGAAGAAGTGCAAGCCAACCTCAAGAATCAAGGAGAAAACATCAAGAGATTGGAGTCCCAAGTAGGCTATCTATCTCAACAAATTCCCAAACCCACTGATGGATTCCCCAGTGATACAGAGAAGAATCCGAGAAGAGAACCAAAGAAAGTGAGATGGGAAGAATGCAAAATGATAACCACAAGACTTGAGGGAAGTATGAATGAAGTAGAACACCTCTAAAACAATCAACAGGAAAGTCAAGAGGAAGGAAGCTGTGCAACTCCACTCACATCTAAGGAAGAGCTAAAGAAAAAGGAGGCATTGAACCCATATGCACCCTTTCCCCACAGGCTTAAGGGTGGTGTAGCAGGGAGAATGTACTCAAGGTTTCTTGATATGTTTGCATCTTTAGATGTAAATATACCCTTCATTAAAGCCCTCCAACAGATGCCCTTCTACATTAAGTATATAAAGGAGCTATGATGAGCGGATAATTTGTACCCTTTTTGGCATTGTTTTTAGTATGTCTTTAGTAGTTTTAGTTAGTTTTTAGTATACTTTTTATTAGTTTTTAGTTAAAATTCACTTTTCTGGACTTTAATATGAGTTTGTGTGTTTTTCTGTGATTTCAGGTATTTTCTGGCGGAAATTGAGGGACCTGAGCAAAAATCTGATCCAGAGACTGAAAAGGACTGCAGATGCTGTTGGATTCTGACCTCCCTGTACTCGAAGTGGATTTTCTGGAGCTACAGAAGCCCAATTGGCGCGCTCTCAACGGCGTTGGAAAGTAGACATCCTGGGCTTTCCGGCAATATATAATAGTCCATACTTTGCCCAAGATTTGATGGCCCAAACCGGCGTTCAAAGTCACCTTCAGAATTCCCAGCGTTAAACGCCGGAACTGGCACCAAAATGGGACTTAAACGCCCAAACTGGCATAAAAGCTGGCGTTTAACTCCACGAAGAGTCTCTACACGAAAATGCTTCAATGCTCAGCCCAAGCACACACCAAGTGGGCCCGGAAGTGGATTTTTATGTCATTTACTCATCTCTGTACACCCTAGGCTACTAGTTCTCTATATATAGGACCTTTTACTATTGTATTTTCATCTTGGTTCTTCTGGTTCCCTCTCTGGGGCCGAAACCAATGATCACACTATCACTTATGTATTTTCAACGGTGGAGTTTCTACACACCATAGATTAAGGTGTGGAGCTCTGCTGTACCTCGAGTATTAATGCAATTACTATTGTTCTTCTATTCAATTCCGCTTGTTCTTTTGTCCAAGATATCACTTGTTCTTCAACCTGTTGAATGTGATGATCCGTGACACTCATCATCATTCTCACTTATGAACAAAGTGACTGACAACCACTTCTGTTCTACAAGCAACCAAGGCTCTAGTGTTTATCTCTTGGATTCTTTAACCGGAATCTTCGTGGTATAGGCGAGAACTGATGGCGGCATTCAAGAGAATCCGGAAGGTCTAACCTTGTCTGTGGTATTCATAGTAGGATTCAATGATTGAATGACTGTGACGTGCTTCAAACTCCTAGCAGGCGGGGCGTTAGTGACAGACGCAAAAGAATCACTGGATTCTATTCCGGCCTGACCGAGAACCGACAGCTGATTAGCCATATGCTGTGACAGAGCATAGGAACATTTTCACTGAGAGGATGGGAGGTAGCCACTGACAACGGTGAAACCCTTGCATAAGCTTGCCATAGAAAGGAGTAAGAAGGATTGGATGAAGACAGTAAGAAAGCAGAGAGACGGAAGGGAAAGCATCTTCATGCGCTTATCTGAAGCTCTCACCAATGATATACATAAGTACCTCTATCTTATCTTTATGTTTTAGTCATATATCATCTATACCCATTTGAGTCTGCTGACTAAGATTTACAAGGTGACCATAGCTTGCTTCATACCAACAATCTCCGTGGGATCGACCCTTACTCGCGTAAGGTTTATTACTTGGACGACCCAGTGCACTTGCTGGTTAGTGTGCAAAGTTGTGTAGTGATCACAATTTCGTGCACCAAGTTTTTGGCGCCGTTGCCGGGGATGTTTTGGTGTATGGACAACTGACGGTTCATCTTGTTGCTTAGATTAGGTATTTTTCTTCAGAGTTCTTAAGAATGAATTCTAGTGTTTCAAGGTGATGTTCTTATCATCCCAAAGCTGATTGATTCTTATCAATTTAGCTCTTGAATGCAATGTCCTGCTGAAGCTTGGCTAGCTATGTCTAATTCTTTAGACTAAAGCTTTAGACTACATTGCATCATTCATGTTTCTTAAGTGATTTTCAAGTTATTCTTGATGATTTCTTACTCTAATCTTTAAATTCTCTTGACTTGAGTGTTTTGTGTGTCTCATATGCATTCTCATTAGTATCAGTAGTATACAAACTGCTAAGTTGGTGTCTTGCATGCATTGTTATTTGATTCTTGTTGCATTTTGATTTTTCCTTTATTATTAAAAATCCAAAATATTTTTAATTTGTGTCTTTTCAAGTCAATAATACAGAGAATTGAAGATTCAGAACATACAGCAGAGGAATTACACAGAAAAAGCTGGGCGTTCAAAACGCCCAGTGAAGAAGGACAGACTGACGTTTAAACGCCAGCCAGGGTACCTGGTTGGGCGTTTAACGCCCAAAAGGGTATAGTTTTGGGCGTTAAACGCCAGAATGTGCACCATTCTGGGCGTTTAACGCCAGGATGGCGCAAGAAGGAGGATTTTGTTTTCAAATTTTTTTTTTCAAGTTTTCAAAGTTTTTCAAAATCAAATCTTTTTCAAATCATATCTTTTCAATCAAATCTTTTTCAAAATTAATTTCTTTCTTTTTTCAAAGATACTTGCTATCAATTAATGATTTGATTCAACATATCAAGTATGTTGCCTTTTCTATTGAGAAAGGTTTAATGTCTGAATCATATCTTTTCTCGATAGCCAAGTCATTAATTTTCAAAATCAAATCTTTTTAAAATGTTTTTCAAATCATATCTTCTCAATCACATCTTTTTAAAACCAATCATATCTTCTTAACCACATCTTTTTCAAAATAGTTTTCAATCAAATCTTTTTAATTTCTAATTTCAAAATCTTTTTCAAAAATCACTTGATTTCTTTTTCACTCTTGGTTTTCGAAAATCAATAAGTTTTTTTCAAAATGTTTTCAAAATCTTTTACTTAATTTTCGAAAATTACTTCCCTCCTTCTCACATCCTTCTATTTATGGACTAACACTATTCCTTAATGCAAAATTTGAACTCCATCTTCTTTGACAAGTTCGAATTTTCCACTTCTGTCTTCTACTTTTCTTTTTCTCTGACACCTAAAGGAATCTCTATACTGTGACATAGAGTATTCCACATTTTCTTGTTTCATTCTCTTTCTTATGAGCAGGAACAAAGACAAAAGCATTCTTGTTGAAGCTGACCCTGAACCTGAAAGGACCTTGAAGCAAAATCTAAGAGAAGCTAAGGCACAACTCTCTGTAGAGGACCTAACAGAAATCTTCAAGGAAGAAGAACCCATGGCAGCCGAAAACAACAACAATGCCAACAATGCAAGGAAGGTGCTGGGTGACTTTACTGCACCTACTCCCGACTTCTATGGGAGAAGCATCTCTATCCCTACCATTGGAGCAAACAACTTTGAGCTTAAGCCTCAATTGGTTTCTCTAATACAACAGAATTGCAAGTTCCATGGACTTCCATTGGAAGATCCTCATCAGTTTTTGGCTGAGTTCTTGCAAATCTGTGACACTGTCAAGACTAATGGGGTAGACCCTGAGGTCTACAGACTTATGCTATTCCCTTTTGCTGTAAGAGACAGAGCTAGGACATGGTTGGACTCTCAACCTAAAGAAAGCCTGGACTCTTGGGAAAAGCTAGTCAATGCCTTCTTGGCAAAGTTCTTTCCACCTCAAAAATTGAGTAAGCTTAGAGTGGAAGTCCAAACCTTCAGACAGAAGGATGGAGAATCCCTCTATGAAGCTTGGGAAAGATACAAACAATTAATCAGAAAATGTCCTTCTGACATGCTTTCTGAATGGAGCATCATAGGTATTTTCTATGATGGTCTCTCTGAACTATCCAAGATGTCTTTGGATAGCTCTGCTGGAGGATCTCTTCATTTGAAGTAGACGCCTACAGAAGCTCAAGAACTAATTGAAATGGTTGCAAATAACCAATTCATGTACACTTCTGAAAGGAATCCTGTGAATAATGGGGCAAATCAGAAGAAAGGAGTTCTTGAGATTGATACTCTGAATGCCATATTGGCTCAGAATAAAATATTGACTCAACAAGTCAATTTGATTTCTCAAAGTCTGTCTGGAATGCAAAATGCGCCAAGCAGTACTAAGGATGCTTCATCTGAAGAAGAAGCCTATGATCCTGAGAACCCTTCAATGGAAGAGGTGAATTACTTAGGAGAACCCTATGGAAACACCTATAATTCTTCATGGAGAAATCACCCAAATTTTTCATGGAAGGATCAACAGAGACCTCAACAAGGTTTCAACAACAATAATGGTGGAAGAAACAGGTTTAGCAATTGCAAGCCCTTTCCATCATCTTCTCAGCAACAGACAGAGAATTCTAAGCAGAACCCCTCTGACTTAGCAACTATGGTCTCTGATCTAATCAATACCACTCAAAGTTTCATGACTGAAACAAGGTCCTCCATCAGGAATTTGGAGGCACAAGTGGGACAGCTGAGCAAGAAAATTACTGAACTCCCTCCTAGTACTCTTCCAAGCAACACAGAAGAAAATCCAAAAGGAGAGTGCAAGGCCATCAACATGGCCGAATTTGGAGAGGAAGGAGAGGAAGTGAATGCCACTGAGGAAGACCTCAGTGGGCGTGCACTGACCTCCATTGAGTTCCCCAATGAGGAACCATGGGAATCTGAGGCTCAAAATGAGACCATAGAGATTCCATTGGACTTACTTCTGCCTTTCATGAGCTCTGATGAGTATTCTTCCTCTGAGGAGGATGAGTATGTCACTGAAGAGCAAGTTGCTAAATACCTTGGAGCAATCATGAAGCTAAATGACAAGTTATTTGGAAATGAGACTTGGGAGAATGAACCTCCTTTGCTCACCAAAGAACTGAATGACTTGTCTAGGCAGAAATTACCTCAAAAGAGACAAGATCCTGGGAAGTTTTCAATACCTAGTACCATAGGCACCATGACCTTCAAGAAGGCTCTGTGTGACTTAGGGTCAAGTGTAAACCTCATGCCTCTCTCTGTAATGGAGAAGCTAGGGATCTTTGAGGTGCAAGCTGCAAGAATCTCATTAGAGATGGCAGACAACTCAAGAAAACAAGCTCATGGACTTGTAGAGGATGTTTTGGTGAAGATTGAAAACCATTACATCCCTGCTGATTTCATAGTCCTAGAGACTGGGAAGTGCATGGATGAAACCATCATCCTTGGCAGACCCTTCCTAGCCACAGCAAAGGCTGTGATTGATGTTGATAGAGGCGAACTGATCATTCAAGTGAATGAAGAATCTTTTGTGTTTAAGGCTCAAGGATATCCCTCTGTCACCATGGAGAGGAAGCATGAAGAGCTTCTCTCAAATCAGAGTCAAAAAGAGCCCCCACAGTCAAACTTTAGGTTTGGTGTTGGGAGGCCACAACCAAACTCTAAGTTTGGTGTTGAACCCCCACATTCAAACTCTAAGTTTGGTGTTGGGAGGTTCCAACATTGCTCTGAGAAAATGTGAGGCTCCATGAGAGCCCTCTGTCAAGCTACTGACATTAAAGAAGCGCTTGTTGGGAGCAACCCAATGTTTATTTTATCTATTTTCTTTTGTTATTTTATGTTTTTTGTAGGTTGATGATCATGAGAAGTCACAAAATCAATTGAAAAAGCAATAACAGAATGAAAAACAGGAAGAAAAACAGCACACCCTGGAGGAAGAACTTACTGGCGTTTAAACGCCAGTAAGGCTAGCAGATGGGCGTTTAATGCCCAGTCTGGCACCATTCTGGGCGTTTAACGCCAGAAAGGGGCACCAGACTGGCGTTAAACGCCAGGAAAGGGCAAGAACCTGGCGTTAAACGCCAGAAATGGGCACCAGCCCGGCGTTTAACGCCAGAATTGGCCCAAAACGCATTTTTGCATGCCATTTGGTGCAGGGATGACTTTTCCTTGACACCACAGGATCTGTGGACCCCACAGGATCCCCACCAACCCCACCACTTCTCCCCCTCTTTGGCCGAACACAAAAGCCATTCCCTTCTTCCTCATTTCTTCTTCTTCTACTCTCTTCTTTCTTCTTTTGCTCGAGGACGAGCAAACCTTTTAAGTTTGGTGTGGTAAAAGCATTGCTTTTTGTTTTTCCATAACCATTTATGGCATCCAAGGCCGGAGAAACCTCTAGAAAGAGGAAAGGAAGGCAAAAGCCTCCTCCTCCGAGTCATAGGAGATAGAGAGACTCATCTCACGGGTGCATCAAGACCACTTCTATGAAGTTGTGGCCATGAAGAAGGGTCAACTTTGATCAAAGGTTGGACCAAGTCCTCATAGACATTTATGAAGAGGGTGTTCAATGAAAGAGAGATTCAAGAGGGAAGCCGGTTCAACTGAGAAGGCATGACCTCAAGCCCATCACTAAGAAAAAGATGGAGCAAACAAGAGACCCCACTCATCATGATATCCCTGAGATACCTCAAGGGATGCACTTTCCTCCACAAGACTATTGGGAGCAACTAAACACTTCCCTAGGAGAACTGAGTTCCAACATGGGACAACTAAGGGTGGAGCACCAAGAACACTCCATTCTCCTCCATGAAATTAGAGAAGATCAAAGAATCATGAGAAAGGAGCAACAAAGGCAAGGAAGAGATATTGAGGAGCTCAAGCACTCCATAAGACCTTCAAGAGGAAGAACAAGCCGCCATCACCAAGGTGGACCCGTTCTTTAATCTCCTTGTTCTTTATTCTTCAGTTTTTCGAAAATTTATGCTTATGTTCATCCATGTTTGTGTCTTATGATCATTAGTGTCTTAGTGTCTATGCCTTAAAGTTATGAATGTCCTATGAATCCATCACCTTTCTTAAATGAAAACTGTTTTTAATCACAAAAGAACAAGAAGTACAGGATTTTGAATTCATCTTTAAAACTGGCTTAATTAGTTTGATGTGGTGGCAATACTTTTTGTTTTCCTGAATGTATGCTTGAACAGTGCGTATGTCTTTTGAATTTGTTGTTCATGAATGTTAAAATTGTTGCCTCTTGAAAGAATGATGAAAAAGGAGACATGTTACTGAGGATCTGAAAAATCATAAAAATGATTCTTGAAGCAAGAAAAAGCAGTGAATATAAAAAAAAAAAGAAGGAGAAAAACGAAAAAGAAAAAAAAAGGGGAGAAAAGAAAAAGAAAGAAATAAAGTTGTGATCCAAGGCAAAAAGAGTGTGCTTAAGAACCCTGGACACCTCTAATTGGGGACTCTAGCAAAGCTGAGTCACAATCTGAAAAGGTTCACCCAATTATGTGTCTGTGGCATGTATGTATCCGGTGGTAATACTGGAAGACAGAATGCTTTGGGCCACGGCCAAGACTCAATAAGTAGCTGTGTTCAAGAATCATCATACTTAACTAGGAGAATCAATAACACTATCTGGATTCTGAGTTCCTAAAGAAGCCAATCATTCTGAATTTCAAAGGATAAAGTGAGATGCCAAAACTGTTCGGAGGCAAAAAGCTACTAGTCCCGCTCATCTAATTTGGAGCTAAGTTTCATTGATAATTTGGAGTCTAGTATATTCTCTTCTTTTTATCTTGTTTGATTTTCAGTTGCTTGAGGACAAGCAACAATTTAAGTTTGGTGTTGTGATGAGCGGATAATTTGTACCCTTTTTGGCATTGTTTTTAGTATGTTTTTAGTAGTTTTAGTTAGTTTTTAGTATACTTTTTATTAGTTTTTAGTTAAAATTCACTTTTCTGGAATTTACTATGAGTTTGTGAGTTTTTCTATGATTTCAGGTATTTTCTGGCTGAAATTGAGGGACCTGAGCAAAAATCTGATCCAGAGACTGAAAAGGACTGCAGATGCTGTTGGATTCTGACCTCCCTGCACTCGAAGTGGATTTTCTGGAGCTACAGAAGCCCAATTGGCGCGCTCTCAACGGCGTTGTAAAGTAGACATCCTGGTCTTTCCATCAATATATGATAGTCCATAATTTGCCCAAGATTTGATGGCCCAAACCGGCGTTCAAAGTCACCTTCAGAATTCCCAGCGTTAAACGCCGGAACTGGCACCAAAATGGGAGTTAAACGCCCAAACTGGCATAAAAGCTGGCGTTTAACTCCAAGAAGAGTCTCTACACGAAAATGCTTCAATGCTCAGCCCAAGCACACACCAAGTGGGCCCGGAAGTGGATTTTTATGTCATTTACTCATCTCTGTACACCCTAGGCTACTAGTTCTCTATATATAGGACCTTTTACTATTGTATTTTCATCTTGGTTCTTCTGGTTCCCTCTCTGGGGCCGAAACCAATTATCACACTATCACTTATGTATTTTCAACGGTGGAGTTTCTACACACCATAGATTAAGGTGTGGAGCTCTGCTGTACCTCGAGTATTAATGCAATTACTATTGTTCTTCTATTCAATTCCGCTTGTTCTTTGTCCAAGATATCACTTGTTCTTCAACCTGATGAATGTGATGATCTGTGACACTCATCATCATTCTCACTTATGAACAAAGTAACTGACATCCACTTCTGTTCTACAAGCAACCAAGGCTCTAGTGTTTATCTCTTGGATTCTTTAACCGGAATCTTCGTGGTATAGGCGAGAACTGATGGCGGCATTCAAGAGAATCCGGAAGGTCTAACCTTGTCTGTGGTATTCTGAGTAGGATTCAATGATTGAATGACTGTGACGTGCTTCAAACTCCTAGCAGGCGGGGCGTTAGTGACAGACGCAAAAGAATCACTGGATTCTATTCCGGCCTGACCGAGAACCGACAGCTGATTAGCCATATGCTGTGACAGAGCATAGGAACATTTTCACTGAGAGGATGGGAGGTAGCCACTGACAACGGTGAAACCCTTGCATAAGCTTGCCATGGAAAGGAGTAAGAAGGATTGGATGAAGACAGTAAGAAAGCAGAGAGACGGAAGGGAAAGCATCTTCATGCGCTTATCTGAAGCTCTCACCAATGATATACATAAGTACCTCTATCTTTATCTTTATGTTTTAGTCATATATCATCTATACCCATTTGAGTCTGCCTGACTAAGATTTACAAGGTGACCATAGCTTGCTTCATACCAACAATCTCCGTGGGATCGACCCTTACTCGCGTAAGGTTTATTACTTGGACGACCCAGTGCACTTGCTGGTTAGTTGTGCAAAGTTATGTAGTGATCACAATTTTGTGCACCAAGCTACTAGCTATAAAAAGTCCATTGAAGGGTGGACAAATAATCAAGATGAACAGAGATTGTAGTGCTCTCATTCAACCAAGACCACCCACAAAGAAGGAGGATCTAGGAAGCTTCCACATTCCTTGTGCCATAGAAGAAACAATGATTGACAAAAGACTTTGTGACTTGGGAGCAAGCATCAATTTAATGCCTCTTTATCTCATGAAGAAGCTCCAAATCAATGAACTAACTCCTACTGATGTAATTATCAGATTGGCGGACAAAACCCAAAAACAAGCAGTAGGAGTAGTTGAAAATGCGCTGGTGAAGGTTGGGAGCTACTATCTTCCCACAGATTTTGTTGTTTTGGAAATGGATGAGAATCCTATTTACCTCATCATTCTGGGAAGACCCTTTCTAGCCACAGCTAGAGCACTCATAGATGTAGAACGAGGAGAGTTAGTGCTGAGAATACATGATGAGCAGCTCGCTTTCAATGTTTACAATTTCTCACAAGAAGCAGATCACAAAGACAATAAGATGATAGAAGAGCCAAACGAGGAAGCACAAACAACACAATTGGAAGCCCCATTGGTTGAGAAGCCATATAGTCAGGAAGAACCATGTTCAAAGGCGATCCAAGAGGAACCAGATCCACCAGAGTCATGCAAGATCAATAACAAGAATCCCCTGGAGAAAGAATCCATAGAAAACAAGAAAACATCAATGGAAACAAGGAAAAGAATTCCAAAGGGATGGAGAAATAAGAAAATTCCTACAGACAATTTCTCACCAGGTGATGAAGTTATTTCTACATACTTTCCATCTATACCACCTCACCTACCCACTAGTCCATCTCAGTTACCTCCTATGTATAGTATCAATAAAATCTTATCCTTAGAGCATCTGGAGCTCGTCAGCAAAGCTAACGGATATAGATTCACTGCAAGAGGAGAGTACTTCAAGCACTATCAACCACCTTGACAAAGAACCAAACGTCAAGCTAGTGACGCTAAAGAAGCGCTTCATGGGAGGCAACCCATGTTCTATAACTCTTTCTCTTTAAATTTCTAATAAGAATAGTACTAAGGCAATTTCCATGGAATTTCAATCCAACTTTGACAATTAATATAAAGTCCATCCACATGCAACGTGTAGTATGGTGCGCGAAATTGTGATCACTACAACTTCGCACAACTAACCAGCAAGTGCACTGGGTCGTCCAAGTAATACCTTACGCGAGTAAGGGTCGATCCCACGGAGATTGTTGGTATGAAGTAAGCTATGGTCACCTTGTAAATCTCAGTCAGGCAGACTCAAATGGGTATAGATGATGAATAAAACATAAAGATAAAGATAGAGATACTTATGTATATCATTGGTGAGAGCTTCAGATAAGCGTATGAAGATGCCTTCCCTTCCGTCTCTCTGCTTTCCTACTGTCTTCATCCAATCCTTCTTACTCCTTTCCATGGCAAGCTCATGTAGGGTTTCACCGTTGTCAGTGGCTACCTCCCATCCTCTCAGTGAAAACGTCACCTATGCTCTGTCACAGCATGGGTAATCAGCTGTCGGTTCTCGGTCAGGCCGGAATAAAATCCATTGATTCTTTTGCGTCTGTCACTAACGCCCCGCCTGCTAGGAGTTTGAAGCACGTCACAGTCATTCAATCATTGAATCCTACTCAGAATACCACAGACAAGGTTAGACCTTCCGGATTCTCTTGAATGCCGCCATCAGTTCTTGCCTATACCACGAAGACTCTGATCTCACGGAATGGCTGGCTCGTTTGTCAGGCGAGCACTCGGTTGTCAGGCGATCAACCATGCATCGTGTATCAGGAATCCAAGAGATAAACACTAGAGCCTTGATTGCTTGTAGAACAAAAGTGGTTGTCAGTCACCTTGTTCATGAGTGAGAATGATGATGAGTGTCACGGATCATCACATTCATCAAGTTGAAGAACAAGTGATATCTTGGACAAAGAACAAGCGGAATTGAATAGAAGAACAATAGTAATTGCATTAATACTCGAGGTACAGCAGAGCTCCACACCTTAATCTATGGTGTGTAGAAACTCCACCGTTGAAAATACATAAGAACAAGAGTGATCATTGGCTTCGGTCCCAAAAAGGGAACCAGAAGAACCAAGATGAAAATACAATAGTAAAATGTCCTATATATAGAGAACTAGTAGCCTAGGGTGTACAGAGATGAGTAAATGACATAAAAATCCACTTCCGGGCCCACTTGGTGTGTGCTTGGGCTGAGCAATGAAGCATTTTCGTGTAGAGACTCTCCTTGGAGTTAAACGCCAGCTTTTATGCCAGTTTGGGCGTTTAACTCCCATTTAGGTGCCAGTTCCGGCGTTTAACGCTGGAATTCCTGAGGGTGACTTTGAACGCCGATTTGGGCCATCAAATCTTGGGCAAAGTATAAAGTATCATATATTGCGGGAAAGCCCAGGATGTCTACTTTCCAACGCCGTTGAGAGCGCGCCAATTGGGTTTCTGTAGCTCCAGAAAATCCACTTCGAGTGCAGGGAGGTCAGAATCCAACAGCATCTGCAGTCCTTTTGAGTCTCTGGATCAGATTTTTGCTCAGGTCCCTCAATTTCAGCCAGAAAATACCTGAAATCACAGAAAAACACACAAACTCATAGTAAAGTCCAGAAAAGTGAATTTTAGCTAAAAACTAATAAAAATATACTAAGAACTCAACTAAAACTACTTAAAAACATACTAAAAACAATGCCAAAAAGCGTACAAATTATCCGCTCATCACAACACCAAACTTAAATTGTTGCTTGTCCCCAAGCAACTGAAAATCAAATAAGATAAAAAGAAGAGAATATACTATAGACTCCAAATTATCAATGAAACTTAGCTCCAAATTAGATGAGCGGGACTAGTAGCTTTTTGCCTCCGAACAGTTTTGGCATCTCACTTTATCCTTTGAAATTCAGAATGATTGGCTTCTTTAGGAACTCAGAATCCAGATAGTGCTATTGATTCTCCTAGTTAAGTATGATGATTCTTGAACACAGCTACTTATTGAGTCTTGGCCGTGGCCCAAAGCACTCTGTCTTCCAGTATTACCACCGGATACATACATGCCATAGACACATAATTGGGTGAACCTTTTCAGATTGTGACTTAGCTTTGCTAAAGTCCGCAATTAGAGGTGTCCAAGGTTCTTAAGCACACTCTTTTTGCCTTTGATCACAACTTTATTTCTTTCTTTTTCTTTCTTTTTCTCTTTCTCTTTTTTTTTCGTTTTTCTCCTTCCCTTTTTTTTTTGTATTCACTGCTTTTTCTTGCTTCAAGAATCATTTTTATGATTTTTCAGATCTTCAGTAACATGTCTCCTTTTTCATCATTCTTTCAAGAGCCAACAATTTTAACATTCATGAACAACAAATTCAAAAGACATATGCACTGTTCAAGCATACATTCAGAAAACAAAAAGTATTGTCACCACATTAAACTAATTAAGCTAGTTTTAAAGATGAATTCGAAATCCTGTACTTCTTGTTCTTTTGTAATAAAAACAGTTTTCTTTTAAGAAAGGTGATGGATTCATAGGACATTCATAACTTTAGGGCATAGACACTAAGACACTAATGATCATAAGACACAAACATAGATAAACATAAAGCATAATTTTCGAAAAACAGAAAAATAAAGAACAAGGAGATTAAAGAACGGGTCCACCTCAGTGATGGCGGCTTGTTCTTCCTCTTGAAGGTCTTATGGAATGCTTGAGCTCATCAATGTCTCTTCCTTGTCTTTGTTGCTCCTCTCTCATGATCCTTTGATCTTCTCTAATTTCATGGAGGAGAATGGAGTGTTCTTGGTGCTCCACCCTTAGCTGTCCCATGTTGGAACTCAATTCTCCTAGGGAGGTGTTTAGTTGCTCCCAATAGCCTTGTGGAGGAAAGTGCATCCCTTGAGGCATCTCAGGGATCTCATGATGAGAGGGGTCTCTTGTTTGCTCCATCCTTTTCTTAGTGATGGGCTTGAGGTCATGCCTTCTCAGTTGAACTGGCTTCCCTCTTGAGTTTCTCTTCCATTGGGCGCCCTCTTCACAGATATCTATGAGGACTTGGTCCAACCTTTGATCAAAGTTGACCCTTCTTCATGGCCACATATTCATAGAAGTGGTCTTGATGCACCCTTGAGATGAATCTCTCCATCTCCTATGACTCGGAGGTGAAAGCTTTTGCCTTCCCTTTCCTCTTTCTAGAGGTTTCTCCGGCCTTGGATGCCATAAATGGTTATGGAAAAACGAAAAGCAACGCTTTTACCACACCAAACTTAAAAGGTTTGCTCGTCCTCGAGCAAAAGAAGAAAGAAAAGAGTAGAAGAAGAAGAAATGAGGAAGAAGGGAGTGGCTTATGTACTCGGCCAAGGAGGGGGAGAAGTGGTGTTTAGGTTGTGTGACAATGAAGGAGTGAAGATGATAGTGGGATTTGATAGGTGAAGGGTTTTTGGGGAAGAGGTGTTGAGGTGATTGGTGAATGGGTGAAGAAGAGAGAGGGTGGTGGGGTTGGTAGGGATCCTGTGGGGTCCACAGATCCTGAGGTGTCAAGGAAAAGTCATCCCTGCACCAAATGGCATGCAAAAACGTGTTTTGAGCCAATTCTGGTGTTAAACGCCAGGCTGGTGCCCATTCCTGGCGTTTAACGCCAGGTTCTTGCCCTTTTCTGGCGTTTAACGCCAGTTTGGTGCCCCTTTCTGGCGTTAAACGCCCAGAATGGTGCCAGACTGGGCGTTAAACGCCCAACTGCTAACCTTATTGGCGTTTAAACGCCAACAACATCTTCCTCCAGGGTGTGCTGTTTTTCTTCCTGTTTTTCATTCTGTTTTTGCTTTTTCAATTGATTTTGTGACTTCTCATGATCATCAACCTACAAAATAAAATAAAATAGCAAAGGAAAATATATAAAATATAACATTGGGTTGCCTCCCAACAAGCGCTTCTTTAATGTCAGTAGCTTGACAGAGGGCTCTCATGGAGCCTCACAGATACTCAGAGCAATGTTGGAACCTCCCAACACCAAACTTAGAGTTTGAATGTGGGGGTTCAACACCAAACTTAGAGTTTGACTGTGGGGGCTCTGTTTGACTCTGATTTGAGAGAAGCTCTTCATGCTTCCTCTCCATGGTGACAGAGGGATATCCTTGAGCCTTAAACACAAAGGATTCTTCATTCACTTGAATGATCAGTTCACCTCTATCAACATCAATCACAGCCTTTGCTGTGGCTAGGAAGGGTCTGCCAAGGATGATGGATTCATCCATGCACTTCCCAGTCTCTAGGACTATGAAATCAGTAGGGATGTAATGGTCTTCAATTTTCACCAGAACATCCTCTACAAGTCCATAAGCTTGTTTTCTTGAATTGTCTGCCATCTCTAGTGAGATTCTTGCAGCTTGTACCTCAAAGATCCCTAGCTTCTCCATTACAGAGAGAGGCATGAGATTCACACTTGACCCTAAGTCACACAAAGCCTTCTTGAAGGCCATGGTGCCTATGGTACAAGGTATTGAAAACTTTCCAGGATCTTGTCTCTTTTGAGGTAATTTCTGCCTAGACAAGTCATCCAGTTCTTTGGTGAGCAAAGGAGGTTCATTCTCCCAAGTCTCATTTCCCAATAACTTGTCATTTAGCTTCATGATTGCTCCAAGGTATTTAGCAACTTGCTCTTCAGTGACATACTCATCCTCTTCAGAAGAAGAATACTCATCAGAGCTCATGAAAGGCAGAAGTAAGTCCAATGGAATCTCTATGGTCTCATTTTGAGCCTCAGATTCCCATGGTTCCTCATTGGGGAACTCAGTGGAGGTCAGTGCACGCCCATTGAGGTTTTCCTCAGTGGCGTTCACTTCCTCCCCTTCCTCTCCATATTCGGCCATGTTGAGGGCCTTGCACTCTCCTTTTAGATTTTCTTCTGTATAGCTTGGAAGAGTACTTGGAGGGAGTTCAGTAATTTTCTTACTCAGCTGTCCCACTTGTGCCTCCAAATTCCTAATGGAGGACCTTGTTTCAGTCATGAAACTTTGAGTGGTTTTGATTAGATCAGAGACCATGGTTGCTAAGTCAGAGGGGTTCTGCTTAGAATTCTCTGTCTGTTTCTGAGAAGATGATGGAAAAGGCTTGCCATTGCTAAACCTGTTTCTTCCACCATTATTGTTGTTGAAACCTTGTTGAGGTCTCTCTTGATTCTTCCATGAGAAATTTGGGTGATTTCTCCATGAAGAATTATAGGTGTTTCCATAGGGTTCTCCTAAGTAATTCACCTCTTCCATTGAAGGGTTCTCAGGATCATAAGCTTCTTCTTCGGATGAAGCATCCTTAGTACTGCTTGGTGCATTTTGCATTCCAGACAGACTTTGAGAAATCAAATTGACTTGTTGAGTCAATATTTTATTCTGAGCCAATATGGCATTCAGAGTGTCAATCTCAAGAACTCCTTTCTTCTGACTAGTCCCATTGTTCACAGGATTCCTTTCAGAAGTGTACATGAATTGGTTATTTGCAACCATTTCAATTAGCTCTTGAGCCTCTGTAGGCGTCTTCTTCAGATGAAGAGATCCTCCAGCAGAGCTATCCAAGGACATCTTGGATAGTTCAGAGAGACCATCATAGAAAATACCTATGATGCTCCATTCAGAAAGCATGTCTGAGGGACACTTTCTGATTAATTGTTTGTATCGTTCCCAAGCTTCATAGAGGGATTCTCCATCCTTCTGTCTGAAGGTTTGGACTTCCACTCTAAGCTTACTCAATTTTTGAGGTGGAAAGAACTTTGCCAAGAAGGCATTGACTAGCTTTTCCCAAGAGTCCAGGCTTTCTTTAGGTTGAGAGTCTAACCATATTCTAGCTCTGTCTCTTACAGCAAAAGGGAATAGCATCAGTCTGTAGACCTCAGGGTCAACCCCATTAGTCTTGACTGTGTCACAGATTTGCAAGAACTCAGCTAAAAACTGATGAGGATCTTCCAATGGAAGTCCATGGAACTTGCAATTCTGTTGCATTAGAGAAACTAATTGAGGCTTAAGCTCAAAGTTGTTTGCTCCAATGGCAGGGATAGAGATGCTTCTCCCATAGAAGTCCGGAGTAGGTGCAGTAAAGTCACCCAGCACCTTCCTTGTATTGTTGGCATTGTTGTTGTTTTCGGCTGCCATGTCTTCTTCTTCTTTGAAGAATTCGGTTAGGTCCTCTACAGAGAGTTGTGCCTTAGCTTCTCTCAGCTTTCGCTTCAAGGTCCTTTCAGGTTCAGGGTCAGCTTCAACAAGAATGCCTTTGTCTCTGCTCCTGCTCATATGAAAGAGAAGGGAACAAGAAAATGTGGAATCCTCTATGTCACAGTGTAGAGATTCCTTGAGGTGTCAGAGGAAAAGAAAAATGGAAGACAGAGGTAGAAAATTTGAACTTATCAAAGAAGATGGAGTTCGAATTTTGCATCAAGGAATAGTGTTAGTCCATAAATAGAAGAATGTGAGAAGAAAGGAAGTAATTTTCGAAAATTAAGTAAAAGATTTTAAAAACATTTTGAAAAACACTAATTAATTTTCGAAAATAAAAGTGGGGAAGAAATCAAGTGATTTTTTTGAAAAAGATTTTGAAATTAGAAATCAAAAAGATTTGATTGAAAACTATTTTGAAAAAGATGTGGTTAAGAAGATATGATTGGTTTTAAAAAGATGTGATTGAAGAGATATGATTTGAAAACAATTTAAAAAAAAAGATTTGATTTTAAAAAATTAATGACTTACCTAACAAGAAAAGATATGATTCAAACATTAAACCTTCCTCAACAGAAAAGGCAACATACTTGAAATATTCAATCAAATCATTAATTGTTAGTAAGTATCTTTGAAAAAGGAAAGAAATTGATTTTGAAAACATTTGATTGAAAAGATTTGATTTGAAAAAGATTTGATTTTGAAAAACTTTGAAAACTTGAAAAAATTTGATTTTGAAAACAAAATCTTCCCTCTTGTGCCATCCTGGCGTTAAACGCCCAGAATGGTGCACATTCTGGCGTTTAACGCCCAAAACTCTACCCTTTTGGGCGTTAAACGCCCAGCCAGGCACCCTGGCTGGCGTTTAAACGCCAGTCTGTCTTCTTCACTGGGCATTTTTGAATGCCCAGCTTTTTCTGTGTGATTCCTCTGCAGTATGTTCTGAATCTTCAATTCTCTGTATTATTGACTTGAAAAGACACAAATTAAAAATATTTTTGGATTTTTAATAATGAGGAATAATCAAAATACAACTAGAATCAAATAACAATGCATGCAAGACACCAAACTTAGCAGTTTGTATACCATTGACACTAACAAAATGAGAATGCATATAACAAAACACTCAAGTCAATAGAATTCAAAGATCAAAACAAGGAAATCATCAAGAACAACTTGAAGATCAATGAGGACACATGCATGAATGCAATAAGAACAGAAACATGCAATTGATACTAAACTTAAGATGAGACTCTAGACTCAAACAAGACATATTTTTGGATTTTATGATTTTGTAATTTTTTTTTGTGCTTTTTCGAAAATTAAGTGAAAACGAAAATAAAGGTATCAAAATTCTTAATGAGAATTCCAGGAATCATGCAATGTTAGTCTAAAGCTTTAGTCTAAAGGAATTAGACATAGCTAGCCAAGCTTCAGCAGGACATTGCATTCAAGAGCTAAATTGATGAGGATCAATCAGCTTTGGTGATGATAAGAACATCACCTTGAAACACTAGAATTCATTCTTAAGAACTCTGAAAAAAAAAATACCTAATCTAAGCAACAAGATGAACCGTCAGTTGTCCATACACGAAACAATCCCCGGCAATGGCGCCAAAAACTTGGTGCGCGAAATTGTGATCACTACAACTTTGCACAACTAACCAGCAAGTGCACTGGGTCGTCCAAGTAATACCTTACGCGAGTAAGGGTCGATCCCACGGAGATTGTTGGTATGAAGCAAGCTATGGTCACCTTGTAAATCTCAGTCAGGCAGACTCAAATGGGTATAGATGATGAATAAAACATAAAGATAAAGATAGAGATACTTATGTATATCATTGGTGAGAGCTTCAGATAAGCGTATGAAGATGCCTTCCCTTCCGTCTCTCTGCTTTCCTACTGTCTTCATCCAATCCTTCTTACTCCTTTCCATGGCAAGCTCATGTAGGGTTTCACCGTTGTCAGTGGCTACCTCCCATCCTCTCAGTGAAAACGTCGCCTATGCTCTGTCACAGCATGGGTAATCAGCTGTCGGTTCTCGGTCAGGCCGGAATAAAATCCATTGATTCTTTTGCGTCTGTCACTAACGCCCCGCCTGCTAGGAGTTTGAAGCACGTCACAGTCATTCAATCATTGAATCCTACTCAGAATACCACAGACAAGGTTAGACCTTCCGGATTCTCTTGAATGCCGCCATCAGTTCTTGCCTATACCACGAAGACTCTGATCTCACGGAATGGCTGGCTCGTTTGTCAGGCGAGCACTCGGTTGTCAGGCGATCAACCATGCATCGTGTATCAGGAATCCAAGAGATAAACACTAGAGCCTTGATTGCTTGTAGAACAAAAGTGGTTGTCAGTCACCTTGTTCATGAGTGAGAATGATGATGAGTGTCACGGATCATCACATTCATCAAGTTGAAGAACAAGTGATATCTTGGACAAAGAACAAGCGGAATTGAATAGAAGAACAATAGTAATTGCATTAATACTCGAGGTACAGCAGAGCTCCACACCTTAATCTATGGTGTGTAGAAACTCCACCGTTGAAAATACATAAGAACAAGAGTGATCATTGGCTTCGGTCCCAAAGAGGTAACCAGAAGAACCAAGATGAAAATACAATAGTAAAAGGTCCTATATATAGAGAACTAGTAGCCTAGGGTGTACAGAGATGAGTAAATGACATAAAAATCCACTTCCGGGCCCACTTGGTGTGTGCTTGGGCTGAGCAATGAAGCATTTTCGTGTAGAGACTCTCCTTGGAGTTAAACGCCAGCTTTTATGCCAGTTTGGGCGTTTAACTCCCATTTAGGTGCCAGTTCCGGCGTTTAACGCTGGAATTCCTGAGGGTGACTTTGAACGCCGGTTTGGGCCATCAAATCTTGGGCAAAGTATGGACTATCATATATTGCGGGAAAGCCCAGGATGTCTACTTTCCAACGCCGTTGAGAGCGCGCCAATTGGGCTTCTGTAGCTCCAGAAAATCCACTTCGAGTGCAGGGAGGTCAGAATCCAACAGCATCTGCAGTCCTTTTGAGTCTCTGGATCAGATTTTTGCTCAGGTCCCTCAATTTCTGCCAGAAAATACCTGAAATCACAGAAAAACACACAAACTCATAGTAAAGTCCAGAAAAGTGAATTTTAGCTAAAAACTAATAAAAATATACTAAGAACTCAACTAAAACTACTTAAAAACATACTAAAAACAATGCCAAAAAGCGTACAAATTATCCGCTCATCATAGTACATGATAAGTTTGGTGTTCAAAGCACACCAAGTGTGGTCTGAACACACCTTATGAGGAAAGTTCATTCCTCAAACTTGTTGTACCATGTGATTACAAACAAGTTTGGTGTACCAACATGCATGCATGGGGAGTCTAATGTTTAATTGAATTGTTTTCATGGAAAGCATTTAGCTAATAGAAACAAAAGAAAAAGAAAAAGAAACATTTTAATAGTTCACACTTTTTTCCCACAAAAAAGTTCAAATAACCCATTGCATTTACTGCTTGTATATAGGGAATCAAAAAGGACATTGATGGTAATTGATAGGACAATTAATACAAGGAGATTCGGCCACTACACCAAGGGAATTTTACACTTGTCTTCATAGGGAATGTCCTTGGAGGTGTTGCCATGCAACATGGGGAATGAATGACTTTGGAGACCGAACCAAGACCCTCATAAAAGAGGTGATCCATGTGATAATCCAATCTCAAAACCCCAATCGTCCACTATCAAAACAACAACATCAATCCACACCATTCAATAATTGCCATCCCTATATATAAACCCCTTCACACAACCCTTCCGTACACACCCTGTATACCCATTCTTTTCTTTTCACTTCTTTCTCTCGGCCATACACACTTCACGTGCACCTTATATACTCACCTCTTCTTTTCTCCCTTCAAAACTCATTTCTTCAAGACTCATTCTACTTCAACCCAACTGAACTCCATCTTTAACCCCTTAGCCTCTAATATTCAATTCTCACTCATGGCCGCATCAAGCGTCAAGAGGCGAAGAGGAAAAGAACCAATGGAGCAGCCCTCCTTCGATACCGGGAAATTCAAAACAGCTTTCCATGAGCTCGAATTCGAGCGAATAAAGGAAAAGAAGATATTGCCCGAATCAACCTTTCAATTCGATGAAAATGAGTGTCCACAAATTCAGGAGAAGATTGAAAAGAGGGGTTGGGAAAAGCTCACTAACCCGGAAGCAAGGGCAAATGCAAACCTCATCAGAGAATTTTATGCAAATGTGGTTAGAGAAGATAAGACCACAGCCCCCACCTTCAAGAGTTATGTAAGAGGAATAGAGGTGGATTTTAGCCCCAATGCAATCATTAGAGTTCTCCATTTGAAATCCCCACGTTTTGTTGAGCTTGGTTACCAAGAAAGAATAGATAAAGGTGCCGACAATGATGAATTGGAGGAGATTGTGGGTGATATATGCATTGTGGGATCTGACTGGGAAAGGTATGCAGATAAGAGACCCTGGTTCATCAGGAGAGGAGACCTCATCCCGGAAGCCAAAGCCTGGTTTGAGCTTGTGCGACGATCTATCCTTCCAGCAGCAAATAATTCTGAGGTCAATATCACTCGAGCTACCATGGTACATTGCTTGATAAAGGGTGGAAGCATCAACGTGCACAAAATTATAGCTGAAGGAATCCAAGAATTAGCCGAGAAAAAGGATTCAGGTGCCAGACTTTGGTACCCCAGCACCATCCTTAGATTATGCAAGAAAGCCAAGGTAGTCTTTGAGGACAGCAATCCAACTTGGCTAGGTCTTGGAAGATCACTTACACTCCAACGCATAACTCATGTGACTCCAGCTCAACAGCAGAAAAGACCCCATCTAAGGAAGAGGACATCAGAAGAGGCACAAAAGGAAGAGCCTCTCCAAGAAGAACCCTAACCCACAGAACATCATCAAGAAGGATATCATGACCAAACCGACATCAACTTGGGTCACATTCGAGGAGCCATTGATGATTTGTCAAGGCTATACATGGAAGGACAAGAACAACAACTGCAACTTCAATCTCAGAGAATGGATCGGCAAGAGGAAATGCTAACAAATTGGATGAATCAACAGAGGGAATGGCAGAGACAGCTAATGGAGCAGCAACAAGAGCACTATTCCCAGCTTACTCAAGCCTTCAATCAAGTGTCTGAAAGGCAAGAAAGTCAAGATAAACGCCTCCAGGAACTCAACCAATGCCAGATGAATCAGATGAAAGCATTCAACGAGTTCAGCGTGCTAAATGAAGGAAGGCAACTGCACCGAGAAGAATTCAGCATCAACACTCAGGCAAAGTTAAACTATGTGGTTGAATATATGCATCACCTACACCCTGACATCCCAAATTATGAGGCAGTTCGCAAGAACTTAACTGAACAAGAAGAAGGGAAGGTGAAAGAGCAAAAGGAAGCATTAAAGAAGAAGATGGAGGATGCCGGATTCTGGAAAAAGTTGATGGGGAAGCGTAAAGGGAATGGAGACTCAAGTAATCAAGGAGAATCCCAAGGGAGCAGAAGAGAATGAGCAGGCCAACAAGTGAAAGGTGGTGAAGTTCCTTCTTAGTTTACCTTCTTTTTCAAAGCTTTAAATAAGGAAAATCATGTATGAAATAGAACATGCTTCCATGGTAGCTTAGGAATTTCAATTATGCATTTAAGTTTCATTGCTTAGGTCTATGTTATTGAGCCTAATGTCTTGAATGTTCACTTGCACCTTGCCTACTTGTATGCTTGTCTCTTTAAGTTAATCAAAAAAAGAAAATGTTATGGAAAGAACAAGAATGGAGTCATTTTGTGAAGTGCATTCTAAGTGTTTGTGGTAGTATGATTAGTAAGCTAAGTTGGTTCACCAAGAAAGGAAAGAAAGCAACTATCCATCCTAAGTCATAAGTTTGAGACACATTCCTTGAGGCTAGCTAAATAATAAGATCCCAACAAGAAAAGAAAAAGAGTAATACAAGTGAAAATAAGAAAGGGAACACAAAAAGGAACAATGCTAGGCACCAAGGGTTTTGAAACTGAGGCATGTGTCTGTGGTGTTTATGTACAAGGGATATACTTGGATGAATAAGCTCTTAGGGGTGCCTTATCACTTGGTAACTTAGATTAACTAATCCGGGATTATCAGCTGAAAGTCCACTATCAAGAGTAACCCTTGTTACAGAGCACTTAGTAACCCAAAGAGGTGCTGGACACCAAGGTCTCAAGAAAGAAAGAATAACAAACCATGTGCCTGTGGTGTGTATGTATGAGGTAAAGAGACTTAAGGGAGTAAGTCCTTAGGGGTGTCTTAACACCTAGCACCTTAAAACCAACTGGTTTGGGAGTGTTGGCTGAAAGCTTATCATAAAAAGTCACCCTCTTACAAAGCACCTAGCAAAAAGAAAAATAAACTTTGAAAAGAAAAAAAAGAAGGATCAATAAGAAAGAAGCCTCAAGGGATGCAATCAAGAGAGTGACTAGGGATTTGATAAAGGCTTGAAACCTAAATGGAAAGAACCTAAGTTGCTATGCATGAAACTCCATGAACCATGAATGCTATTTCCATCTTATCTTCTTGTTCTTTTATTTCATTTTTCTTATGCTTCAGTACTTGCTTAGGGACAAGCAAGCTTTAAGTTTGGTGTTGTGATGCCAGGGCATCTAGGCCAGTTTCACTAACCTTTTCTTTACTGTTTTAGGGTAGTTTCATGCATTTTCCTAGTAAACAAGGCAAGTTTTGGGTGAAAATACACTTACACTTTCATTCAAGCAACTATTGTGAATTTTGCATGATTTCATGAGATTTTTTGCCAGAATTACATGATATTTTAATGATGCATAATCTCATGATTTTGGCTAGAGCTTTGATGCACTTTAATTGCTTGATTTCAGGACAAATGAAGCATGGAAGAATCACGTTAGCATTCACGTTAACTTAGTTAACGTGACTACTAACGTGGGATGGCAATTGGCTTGCAGCGTTAATGAGAAAAGTGATCACCAATAACGCCTGCGAAGCCATTCATAGCCTACGTTAACAGCCACATTAACTAAGTTAACATGGTACTTAACGTAAAAGAAAAAGAGGACTCCACGTTAATGAGAAACGTAAACTCCAATAACGTTTCTCCTCAATGTTAGTAGTAAAAGTGAACACCACTAACGTTGGGAAACTAGGCAATGCCCCATGTTAAGAGTCACGTTAACTAAGTTAACATGAACTCTAACGTGGACAAGGATCAACAATGCCAATGTTAGTGACACTCACTTTTGTCACTAACGTTGGATCATTTTCATTGCCTACGTTAACTCTCACGTTAATATTATTAACGTGAAAGTTAACATGGAGTGGGGTTCAAAGAACCAACGTTAGTGACACTCACTTTTGTCACTAACGTTGGAAGATGGCTTCATTACTACGTTAAAAGCCACGTTAACTTAGTTAACGTGGGTTCTAACGTAGGGGATTAAGGCAATTAGAGCGTTAGTGACAAAGGTGAGTGTCACTAACGCTCTCGAAGGTGATAGGTGCCCACGTCAAGAGCTACGTTAGCTAAGCTAATGTAAGACCTAACGTAGGGGGCAAAAGGCAAGCAACGTTAATGGGAAAAGTGATTCCCATTAACGTTTGTGAAAAGGGGCACAAGCCAACGTTAATGGGAAAAGTGAGTCCCATTAACGTTGGCCAAGAATTGAGAAGGAACGTTAGAAGTCACGTTAAGACTTCTAACGTTGAGAATAACGTGGGCATATAAGGGTGGAATGTTAGTGGAAAAGGTGAATGCCACTAACGTTCTCGCACCCAGAAATGTATTCCACGATTAATCTCACTAAATGCCCAATCCTAATTCATATTTCTCTACAAGCTGGGCCCACTAAAGATGAGAATTTCTTCAATTCAAGATCCAAAGCCCACATCCAAGACTTGAAGAACTCAATAGAAGATCATGAAGAGTAGTATATAGAGGAGTAGTTTTGAACTAGAGAGAGACTTTTGCACCTTGGGGAACTACTCTCTGCATATTTACTTTTCTGTACTTCTAGCATGGATTCTTCTTTTCTGCCATTTTTGATTCCTAGAGCTATGAACAACTAAACCCCTTTCATTGGGTTACGGAGCTCTGCTGTAATTTGATGGATCAATATTAGTTTTCATTCTTCTTCTTCTATCTTTTCTCTTGATTTTACTAGAAAGCTTTCAATCTTAATTCAATTGGTTAGTTATCTTGGAAAAGAAACTCTCCATAATTGGATCTCTTCGGAACCTTGGAAGAGGAATGAAGAGATCATGCTAGAATTGCTTTCTCATGCTGGACCAATTTGGGTTGGGATGGATATGTGACTATAATCCTCCCAATACTTGAATTGGGAAATGTATGTGGTATAATCAGTGACCATACTTCATCTCTTCTCATGAGCAATTGACCAAGGAATTGGCTATTGATCAAGATTTGAGAGATTGGATTACCAAGGAATTGGGATTCAATCACTTAAGATTGCCAAGGAGATCAATGAATGCATTGATTGAGGAAGAGATGAGAATGAACTTGATCCGGAGAATTGCAACATCTCCTAAACCCAATGATTTCCCCATTTCTGATCTTACCCATTCTCTTTAATTTCTGCTATTTACTTTTATGAGCATTACCCCAATTCCCCATTTAAGATTCTGCACTTTAATTTCTGCTATTTACTTTCTAGTCATTTAAATTTTTGCATCTCAATCTAAATTCTATTTAGCTCAACTAGCATATTCTTCTATCTAAATTTGCTTGACCAATCAATCCTTGTGGGATTCGACCTCACTCTATAGTGAGTTTTACTTAACGATAATTCGGTATACTTGCCGAAGGAAAATTTGTTGAGAGACAAGTTTCCATGCATCAGGGCTGTAGCGGAGATTATAGGGTGCGAAGGGAGCCTGGGCTGAGAAGCTCCCACAGGTCTTATGGGCACATCGAACAACGTCACATTCCACCACAAAGGAATCACCCTTCCAATTAGCATATGAAATGAAGGCAATGATCCCAGTAGAGATCGAAGAAAGGTTGCCTAGAGTAATCCTCTATAGCGAAGAAGCCAACTCCCAACTTCAAAGGGAAGAGCTCGACCTACTTCCAGAATTCTGAAAAAGAGCTCGGATAAAAGAAGAGGCATTAAAACGACAAATGGCTTCCCGATACAATCAAAAGGTAATACAGCAGGCCTTTGCTAAAAACGACCTCATTCTAATCCGAAATGACATCGGAACAACTCGACTTGGAGAAGGAAAGCTGGCAGCAAACTGGAAAGGACCCTACCGAGTCATAGAAGTGCTGGGAAAGGGCTACTACAGGCTTTCCAAACTCGACGGGCGAGAGCTTCCTAGGTCATGGCACGCCTACAACCTAAGAAGGTACTATAGTTAGGGATGATAAAGGACCTTGGACAAGGCGCACTCTTTTTCCTGAAAAGGTTTTTTAACGAGGCGCCAAGCCAAGACCTACGAATCACCCGACTTAGGAAATTAACCACCCGCATGTATATATTTGAATTTTCTTTTAAATAAAAGCTGTTTAGATTTTCTACAAACACTCAAGCTGCATTATTCTGAAACATTCATCGTCCGATTATAATGCTACAGATCGACAGAAAGTGAAAATTAAATTCACTGCACAATCACGATAAAGACCAAAGATGAAAACCAAATTCATTAAAAGGTCGACCAAATGAGGGTTAAAACCTAAACTCTACAAAATCGGCAAAGATGAAAACAGAATAATGCAAGAAGTTATAGAAAGCGATCCATAGAAAGGACCTGACGAGGTCCTAATAAAATGGATTGCTATAAAATAACTTAAAGACTGGCCGGCATAAAGAAGTCGGACCAGCCATAATAACCAAAGTTATAAGTAAAACCCTGGAAAGAGGCCTGGCCAGCCCTATAAAAGAGGATTACTATAACTTAGAAGAGTTCGATATGATAAAATCGGACTCCTACGAACAAGTTACAAAGATAATCCCTGAAAGAGACCTGAACAAGGTCCAAGAAAGAGGATTACCAAGTAACTCGACAGGGCCCGACATGACAAGGTCGGCCCAAAAGATAAAGTTACAAAGATAATCCCTAAAAGAGACCTAAACAGGGTAGAGGATTACCAAGTAACTCGACAAGGCCCGACATGACAAGGTCAGCCCAAAAGATAAAGTTACAAAGATAATCCCTGAAAGAGACCTGAACAAGGTCCAAGAAAGAGGATTACTAAGTAACTCGACAGGGCCCGACATGACAAGGTCGGCCCAAAAGGTAAAGTTACAAAGATAATCACTGAAAGAGACCTGAACAAGGTCCAAGAAAGAGGATTACCAAGTAACTCGACAGGGCCCGACATGACAAAGTTGGCCCAAAACATAAACCTACAAAGGTAATCCCTGAAAGAGACCTGAACAAAAGTCCAAGAAAGATGATTACAAAGTAACTCAACGTGGCCCGACAAGACGAAGCCAGCCCGAAACATAACTCTACAAAGTAACCCCTAAAAGAGGGTCACTAGCAACTCTTTGGACAAATCAACGTGACAAAATCAGCAACCACAGCGAACCAAAGGGCAAAGCAAATTTCTGAAAATAGCATCAAAGAAAACAAGCCAATCCAGAGAGATCAGCCAAAGGAAAAGTTATAAAACACTCCTAAGACCTAGAAAAGGTACTAAGCCGAGTGCAAGCAGGGCTGATATAAAAACTGCTAGTTAAGATAAAGGGCAAACTTCAGAGGCCACCAAAAGCAACCCCAAAAGTACGGAAACTACTCATTTTTTTTAAAGTTGCTAAACAAAGCAACTAAAAGAGTATCAACAGTCATCAAAATATCATTTACAAAATAAAGAGTTTTAAAAGGCCACAAGCCAGGCTATCTACAAACGAGCAAGAAGAAAATTCATTTAACATCCGAAGGCTTCTCAGTAGCATCAACTCGGGGTGAAGGAGGGAAAGTCTGAAGAGGCACCACATCTACCGTCCCATCATCCCGGTTCAAGATTTGGCAATCCGGTTCCCCCTCTGGGTGATCGATCTCAGAAGTGGAAGTCAGAGAAGTCGGCGCAATAGAGGTCTTGGTAGCGGGCAGTGAAGGACGATCATCATCATCATCATCAGGATTGTCAGGGATAATCTTACCATCCCTAACAATGTTGTCCAGACTAAAAAGGGAAAGATCGAGATCTGGCGCAAGAACTCGAACTTGCTCCTTCAGATTCTCATAAGCAGCAGTAACACTGCCTACAAGATGACTTTGAAGTTCGGTATAATCGGCCCAGACAGATTCCAAGCTAGCCCTGAGCTCCATCATCTCTCTATAAGTAGTAACATAGCTATCCATATGTTTTAACGCCGTATCCTCGGCCAGTTGCACAGCAGCCGCCAGACCAACAGCCTGGGCCTTTTCCCCCTTCAACTCCTTTTCCAACTCGGCCACTTTCACCTCGAGCTCCTCCTTCAAACCCTTAATTCGGTCAAACTCCGATTTTGCCTCCTCCATAAAGGTCTTGGTAGCATGGATAGGAAGATCTTGAGCAGTCCGATATAAAACTGCTCCCATGTGTGCCAGTGTAATACCACTCCGAGTAATGAAGTCTAAATGACGAAGGATGGATACATCGTCAGTAGGCATGACACTACAGGGAGAAATCTGTTGATCTACAAACCCAACAGCATCAAAGTTGGGAGCACCAAGATTAAAAGGCTCGACAGTCCGAGGTCTTTTTGGAGGAGGAGCGGCAGAAGGAGAGGAGGTACCAGCAGAAGCTTGTGAAGGATCAATCAAACGAACTCGAGGAGTGGGGATAACCTTCCTTTGCCCAAGAGAACTTGTAACTAAAAGCTTAGACGAAACCTGAGAAGATCCCTCCCCGGCCGCCTTGGCTGAGGCATTCTGAGCTGTAGTAACCTTCCTTGCCTTTTTAAAAGCCTTCATGGATTCGTTGTTCTTAATCATCTCTGCAAACAAACATCACAGCAGGAAACCAAACTAGGAGTCAGAAAAAGATCTCACAAGAGATAAACTCGACAAAACGATAAGCAAAACCAATAGAAAAATTGACCACTACCCAACTCAGCTCGGAGGAGAAAGGGGTTGGCTAAAAATTTCTTTGTGTCGAGATGAGGAGGCTGCCCCCAGTTTTCTTCCAGCACAGTCACAAAAGCTTGTTCAGCTTCATCTAACATCTCCCACGAATATCTCGATACCACTACATTCTTTTGCCATTCTAAAGAAAAGGTGGGCTCATCATTCTTATCCAGAAAAAAAGGCCGAGCTCCTTCAGCAGCTCGGACCCTAAAAAAGTAATTTTTGAAATCGCGAAAAGACTCATCAAACATGGAGAAAACCTTTTTCCCCTGGGAAGCTCGAAAAAAACCCAAGCAGCTTTCTTCTTCACTACACCAGGCTTTGTCAAAACGAAAAGATAAAAGAAGAGAGATTGCGAAGCAGGGATGCCAAACTCACGACCCAGTAGCTGAAAGATTTTTATAAAACCCCAGGAATTTAGGTGAAGTTGGGATGGAGCTACATTACAGGACCACAACAGGTTGGTCTCAAAGGGGGTAAAAGGAAGAGTAATATTCATTTGACTAGGCATCGAAAAAGATGCGCTCTCCAGCAATCCGAGTAGAAAAGCAAACCCTCTCGTCAGAAGTTGGAGATACGAGCTCATAATTCTTCTCATCACTACCATTGCCACAAATCCTATGAAACTGCCTAAGTTGCTGACAAAACTCTGAATCAACCAACGAGACGCATAGGAGGACCATAGAATCCAACCCAATCAGCCATGCCCTCAGGGACCTGGGAAGATGTCTCAACAATATTTTTGTGAGAAGACATGGTTAACTAGTCCTACAAAGAAGAAAAGAATATTGGATTACTCAAAACATCTGAGAAGACATGGTTAACTAGTCCTACAAAGAAGAAAAGAAGATTGGATTACTCAAAACATCTCGGAACACTACTCAAGCAACTCGGGCATAAACAGAGACAACTCGGAAAACTAAAGCATATAGGTGTCAGGAAGCCAGGCAAAGCAACAAAAGGAAACCCCAGGACCTGGTCCAAAAAGTTCCAAGGGCATCCTTTAGAGGCAGAATAAAGACTTAGGGAAGCCTACAAGCCTACATCTCTACACGTCCCAACAAGAAGATAAAGTCTCTATTTCTATAAGAATGACACTCGGAAAGGCCACAAACCAAATAAAGTCATCAAAATAAGCCGCCCCTCAAAATTATGACTTTAGTCTACCCAACAGCAAGAACATGCCAAGCAGAAAAACTATCAAAGGCACAATCTTTCTTCAAAATCAAACAAAGCCACTTATACAAAAACAGGAAACATGCAAAACCCTAGAAGCTTCAACCGTTCAGGAAACGCCAGAAAAGAAGAAACCAGAAATCACAGTGACAAAAAGCATAGAAATGCAAAAAGGTTCAAACTTTCCAAAAAATTACTCAAGTAAAAACCCTACTGTACCAGAAAAATAAAACAATGCTAGCAAAAGAGAAGATGAACCAACCTGAAAAAGGGAGAAGTGTACGGAAGGAAGATTGAAGACGAAGCTATCGTCGAGAACAAAGAGGGCACCTACGATCACCAAGCGGCGTCGCAAAGAGAAGAAGCAAAAGGGCGGAACAACAGGCTAAAACAGAAAAGTGAGAAAGAAAAGGGGAAGTTACAGAGAAGAGGAAAAACTGTTCTCTATGTGTAAAGTTCAAAATAAAAGAAAAGAAACGGGGCATTGAAAACCAATTAATGAGGGCATTAAAACCCTCGCGCATTCCCAAGGCTAGGACGCTAATACAAAAGCGCGCGCTCTCAGAGGAAGCGAAACGTTCCGCATTCAAAAAGGAACTCTACAAGGATAAAAGTCAACAAAATGCTCGAGTTCGGCTTCACCCGAGAAGGTTCGAAGACCTAAAAACTAAGACTCGACCTCCAAATAAAGACCGAGCTTGAGCAGGGGCACTGTTCATACCCTGGGTTGAGTTATCCGACCCGGGATGTTCTACAGACAAAGCTACCGACCTCTTCAGGTCAGGACGACCCGACCTCTTTTCAGAGAGTTCGGCCAAGTCACCAGGAAAGCCCAAAGAAGGGCCCCAACAGAGGAACACGACCCAAATCCTAAGGCATCCCAAGCCTATAGAGATAAAGGCAGTTCCCTTGAAGATAAGATAACCTCACTCAAAGATAAGATAAAGATAAGATAAGATAACTAACTTATCTTATCTAAGAAGGTCACTTTACGCCGTTATAAATACACTGGAGCACCCAGGTATAACTCATACTCTGATTCTACTCAATACCTTCTTAATACCCTTGCTAACTTAAGCATCGGATTCCCTTGTAGGTACCCCCTACCCTTCGGGGACGAAGGATCAGCACCACCACCAAGTCCAACAAGTCGGACACAACAACTCCGACCAGTACAGAAGATCTCATCCGAGATCGACCTACAGTTTTAGGTAACCATCGGAATACTTTCATATGCCTAAAAGATATAACTACACTTTTGCTCCATGGATTAACATTTCATGTATGTGTGGACACCAAACTTAGTTTGTGACTAAGTGTTGAAAAAAAAAAACCTTTATATTTTCTTCAAGATTGGCCACACCAAACTTAGTGCCTTGCATACACCATATGCTAGTTCAATTTTTTTTATTCTCTTAGATGCATATGATGCAACCTCTCCTTATTGATCACTAAAGCATAAAAATAAAAGGAACTCCTGTGCATGTGTTGCCTCCCATGAAGCGCTTGTTTATTGTCCTTAGCTTGACACTGCAGCTCCCTTACTTATGTTAACAAGTGCACACTCTCTTCCTTGCTCCAGGGACCACCAAGGTAAAGTTTCACTCTATGACCATTGACTGTGAAAGTCTCTCCTGAGGTTTCATCAAGTAATTCCACATAGCCATGAGGGGATACTCTAGTGATGGTGTATGGGCCAGTCCATCTGGATCTCAACTTCCTAGGGAAAATCTTCAGTCTTGAGTTGAAAAGCAACACCTTTTGTCCTGGTTCAAACGTTCTTGGAGAGATCTTCTTGTCATGCCACCTTTTTTCTCTTTCTTTGTATATCTTGGCACTTTCATAGGCTTCCAGTCTGAACTCTTCCAGCTCATTGAGCTGTAGTAGTCTCTTTTCTCCAACTGCTTGAGCATCAAGATTTAGTAGCTTGGTGGCCCAAAAGGCTTTGTGCTCAAGCTCTACAGGCAGATGGCATGCTTTCCCATACACTAGCTGAAATGGAGACCTTCCTATGGAAGTTTTAAATGATGTCCTGCATGCCCAAAGTGAATCATCTAGCTTCTTTGCCCAGTCCTTTCTTGTTGCTCCCACAGTTTTCTCTAATATTCTCTTTAGCTCCCGGTTTGCAAGTTCAACTTGCCCGTTTGTCTGTGGGTGATAGGGTGTGGCCACTTTGTGGGTTACTCCATATTTATGGAGTAGAGAGTTCAATTGTTTATTGCAGAAGTGGCTTCCCCTGTCACTTACAAGTCCATTCAGTACTCCAAATCTAGTGAAGATGTTTCTCCTTAGGAATTGCAGTACTACATTAGTGTCACATGTAGTGGTGGCTATTACTTCCACCCATTTCGAAACGTACTCCACTGCCACTAGGATATATTTGAATGTGTAGGATGGAGGAAAAGGTCCCATAAAGTCTATTCCCCACAAATCAAAGAGCTCCACCTCCAAAATAAACTTCTGGGGTATCTCATTCTTCTTTGTCAAGCCTCCTGCTCTTTGGCACTCATTGCAATGGTTCACAAAATTTCTAGCATCCTTGAAGATAGAGGGCTAGTAAAATCTACTTTGAAGCACCTTTGCTGCAGTTCTTTCAGCTCCAAAGTGGCTACCATAGCTTGAGTTGTGACAATGCCATAGTATATCCTTTATCTCACCCTCCAGTACACATCTTCTTATCATCCCATCTGGGCACCTTTTGAATAGAAATGGTTCATCCCACAAGAATAACTTAGCCTCATGTAGTAGCTTTTTGACTTGTTGCCTTGTATATTCTTGTGGAATGCTCCTCCCGGCTTTGTAATTGGCCATGTCTACAAACCAAGAAGTCTGTTGAATTTGCAAGATGTGCTCATTTGGAAAACTTTCATTCACTGGTTGAGAGATGTCTTGACTTGTCCCTTGTGGCAACCTTGATAGATGGTCAGCAACTTGATTCTCACTACCTTTTCTGTCTTTTATCTCAATGTCAAACTCTTGTAGAAGTAGTATCTATCTAATTAACCTTGGTTTGGCATCCTATTTTGACATCAAATACTTAAGAGCAGCATGATCAGTGTAAACCAAAATTTTAGACCCTATCAAATATTGCCTAAACTTATCAAAAGCATACACCACGGCTAGTAACTCTTTCTCTGTTGTGGTGTAGTTTCTTTGAGCTTCATTCAATACCTTGCTTGCATAATAGATGACATGGTGCCTCTTATCCTTCCTCTGCCCAAGCACAGCACCAATTGCAAGATCACTTGCATCACACATGAGTTCAAAAGGTAATCCCCAACTTGGGGGTGTGATGATTGGTGCTGTGATGAGCTTAGCTTTTAGAGTCTCAAAGGCATGTTTACACTCATCATCAAAGAAAAATGGATTGTTGACCACTAGCAGATTGCTGAGTGGTTTTGCTATTTTGGAAAAATTCTTGATGAATCTTCTAAAGAACCTAGCATGCCCTAAGAAGCTTCTAACAACTTTCACATTGGTTGGTAAAGGAAGTTTTTCTATAATTTCTATTTTTGCCTTGTCAACCTCTATACCCTTTCTTGAAATTTTATGACCAAGAACAATTCCTTCAGGTACCATGAAATGGCACTTTTCCCAGTTCAAAACCAAATTGGTTTCTTGGCATCTTTTCAAGACTAGGGTAAGATGGTGCAAGCAAGTATTGAATGAATCACCAAAAATAGAGAAGTTATCCATAAAGACTTCAATAAACTTTTCTACCATATCTGAGAAGATTGATATCATGCATCTCTGAAATGTAGCTGGAGCATTACATAATCCGAATGGCATTCTTCTGTATGCAAAGACTCCAAAAGGGCAAGTAAATGATGTCTTCTCTTGGTCCAAGGGGTCAACCACTATTTAGTTGTAGCCAGAATACCCATCAAGAAAACAATAGTAGGCATGGTCAGCTAGTCTTTCAAGCATTTGGTAAATGAAAGGGAGGGAAAAGTGATCCTTTCGTGTGGCATCGTTCAGCCTCCTATAGTCAATACACATTCTCTACCCTGTCACTGTTCTTGTTAGGATGAGCTCATTCTTCTCATTGACAATAACAGTCATACCACCTTTCGTGGGCACCACTTGCACTGGGCTAACCCATGGACTATCAGAGATAGGGTAAATGATCCCAGCTTTACACAACTTCAGCACTTCCTTTTGAACAACCTCCTTCATTGTGGGATTTAACCTTCTCTGGGGTTGCACCACTGGTTTAGAATTTTCTTCCAAGAGTATTTTGTACATGCATATGGTAGGGCTTATGCCTTTCAAATCATCAATGGTCCACCCCAATGCATCCTTGTGAGTTCTCAATACTACAAGGAGTTTTTCTTCTTCCTCTGCACTCAATGTAGAGTTGATGATCACTGGGAACTTGTCCTTCTCACCAAGAAATGCATATTTAAGATGAGGGGGCAGAGGTTTCAATTCTTGTTGTGGTGCCTCTTCTTTCTTAATTTCAATTGATTCCTCTGGTGCTTGTGTTTCTTCCACCTCTTGCTCTTGTATGTCTTGGTCTTCCTCCTGATTTACTTGATGATTTGCTTCAAATATTTCTTCAACCAAGGAGTCTACCACATCAATCCTCATGCAACTTTCTTTCTCAGCAGGGTATTGCATTGCCTTGAAGACGTTTATGGTCATTTGCTCATCATGTAGTTTAAAGATCATCTCTCCCTTTTCCACATCAATGATTGTTCTAGCAGTGGCCAAAAAAGGTCTACCAAGAATAACTGAATTATTCCCCGCTTCATCCATATCTAGGACTACAAAGTCGGCTGGGAAAATAAAATTTCCCAATTTCACCAAGAGATTCTCCACTACTCCATTTGGTATTTTGATGGATCTTTCAGCAAGTTGGAGTGACATTCTTGTGGGTTTAAGCTCTTCTATCATCATTTTCTTCATCATGGCAAGAGGCATTAAGTTGATGCTTGCTCCCAGGTCACAAAGTGATTTTTCAATGGCTATGTTCCCAATTGTGCATGGTATGAGGAAGCTGCCTGGATCTTTGAGCTTTGGTGGGAGTCCCTTTTGAATGATGGCACTATGGTGCACGAAATTGCAATAACACTTTTGCAATCCCGCACAACTAACCAGCAAGTGCACTGGGTCGTCCAAGTAATACCTTGCGTGAGCAAGGGTCGATCCCACGGAGATTGTCGGCTTGAAGCAAGCTATGGTTATCTTGTAAATCTTAGTCAGGATATCAGAAATTATCAGGATTGATTGTAAAAAGCAAAAGAACATGTAATGGTTACTTGTATTGCAGTAATGGAGAATGGGTTGAGGTTTGGAGATGCTCCATCTTCCGAATCTCTGCTTTCCTACTGTCTTCTTCATCAAACACGCATGTCTCCTTCCATGGCAAGCTCGTGTAGGGTCTCACTGTTGTCAGCAGCTACCTCCCATCCGCGCAGTGAAAGCTAATGCACACACTCTGTCACAGTGCTGCCAATCACCGGTTTGGTTCCCTCCCCTACCGGAATAGAATCACTCTTTTGCGTCTGTCACTAACGCCCAGTAGGTTACAGGTTTGAAGCACGTCACAGTCATTCAATCATTGAATCCTACTCAGAATACCACAGACAAGGTTTAGACCTTCCGGACTCTCTTGAATGCTGCCATCAGGTCCTGCCTATACCACGAAGATTCCGATTAAAGAACCCAAGAGATAACTACTCAATCTAAGATAGAACAGAGGTGGTTGTCAGGCACGTGTTCATGGTTGAGAATGATGATGATTGTCACGGATCATCACATTCATCCGGATTAAGAACAAGTGTTATCTTAGAATGGAAGCAAGCATGATTGAATAAGAAACAGTAGTAATTGCATTAATCCATCAAGACACAGCAGAGCTCCTCACCCCCAACCATGGGGTTTAGAAACTCATGCTGTGGAAGAAAATGTGTACAATGTCATAAGGTCACATCCGGTACAATGTCAAAAGATCCTATAAGTAGTAAACTAGTATCCTAAGGTTTACAGAAATGAGTAAATGACAGAAAAATCCACTTCCGGGCCCACTTGGTGTGTGCTTGGGCTGAGCATTGAAGCTTTTATGTGTAGAGACGTTTTCTGGAGTTAAACGCCAGTTCTCATGCCAGTTTGGGCGTTTAACTCCAAGTTTTATGCCAGTTCCGGCGTTTAACGCTGGAATTTCTGAGGCCGGATTGCTACGCAGGTTTGGGCCATCAAATCTTGGGCAAAGTATGGACTATTATATATTGCTGGAAAGCCCTGGATGTCTACTTTCCAATGCCGTTGAGAGCGCGCCAATTGGGCTTCTGTAGCTCCAGAAAATCCACTTCGAGTGCAGGGAGGTCAGAATCCAACAGCATCTGCAGTCCTTTTCAGTCTCTGGATCAGATTTTTGCTCAGAACCTTCAATTTCAGTCAGAAAATACCTGAAATCACAGAAAAACACACAAACTCATAGTAAAGTCCAGAAAAGTGAATTTTAACTAAAAACTAATAAAAATATAATAAAAACTCAACTAAAACTACCAAAACATACTAAAAACAATGCCAAAAAGCATATAAATTATCCGCTCATCACAACACCAAACTTAAATTGTTGCTTGTCCCCAAGCAATTGAAAATCAAAATAGGATAAAAAGAAGAGAATATACTATAGACTCCAAAATATCAAAGAAACATAGTTCCAATTAGATGAGCGGGACTAGTAGCTTTTTGCCTCCGAACAGTTTTGGCATCTCACTCTATCCTTTGAAGTTCAGAATGATTGGCATCTATGAGAACTCAGAACTCAGATAGTGTTATTGATTCTCCTAGTTAAGAATGATGATTCTTGAACATAGCTTATGTATGAGTCTTGGCTGTGGCCCAAAGCACTCTGTCTTCCAGTATTACCACCGGATACATACATGCCACAGACACATAATTGGGTGAACCTTGTTAGATTGTGACTCAGCTTTGCTAAAGTCCCCAATTAGAGGTGTCCAGGGTTCTTAAGCACACTCTTATTGCCTTGGATCACAACTCTATGTCTTTTCTTTTTCTCTCTTTTTTTTTCGAAAAATATTTATTCTTTTTTTTTTTTGTATTCACTGCTTTTTTTTTTTTTTGCTTCAAGAATCAATTTGATGATTTTTCAGATCCTCAATAACAGTTCTCTTTCTCCTCATTCTTTCAAGAGCCAACAAATTTAACATTCTTAAAAACAACAAATTCAAGAGACATATGCACTGTTCAAGCATTCATTCAGAAAACAAAAAGTATTGTCACCACATCAAACTAATTCAACTAGTTTCAGAGATAAACTTCGAAACCCTGTACTTCTTGTTCTTTTGTGATTAAAGCATTTTTCTTTTAAGAGAGGTGATGGATTCATAGGACATTCATAGCTTTAAGGCATAAACTTAAATTTTATTAATTATGAACTAAGAACAAGACTCAAATATAAAATAAGACAAGAAAAACGAAAAAAAATAGGCTCCTAATAATAGAGGTTTTCACAGAGTTAGGACTCAACAACCTTGGTTTTGAGAAGTGGATGCTCCCTCAGCTTGAGAGGAGGGCTTTTGGCGTTTCATCTCTTGAATTTCACGCTCTTGCTTCTCTTGTTCCTTCCATTGTCTTCTTGGTGATTGGATGTTCTATGGGTATGAGTTCATCTTCTTCTATCTTCACCCCAGCCTCTTTACAGAGCAAGGAGATCAAGCTTGGGTAAGCCAATTTGGTTACAGTGGAATTCCTATTTGCAATTGTGTAGATCTCACAGGCAATCAGATGATGAGCCTCCACTTCTTTTCCAAGCATGATGCAATGAATCATCACTGCTCTCTTGATGGTGACCTCAGAACGGTTGCTAGTGGGCAATATGGAACGCCCAATGAAGTCTAGCCAACCTCTTGCAATTGGTTTGAGGTCTCCCCTCTTGAGTTGGTTTGGGACACCCTTAGAATTGGTTATCCACTTAGTTCCAGGGAGGCATATGTCCTCTAGAACTTGATCCAACCCCTTATCTACTCTCACCATCCTCCTATTAAAGGAATCAGGATCATCTTGCAGTTGAGGCAACTTGAAGATTTCTCGTATTTTGTCCAGATGGAAGTATATAACTTTCCCTCTGACCATGGTTCTGTAGGTATGGTAAGCAGTTCCAGTCATTCTCTGCTTATCTGTTAGCCACAGATTTGAGTAGAATTCCTGAACCATGTTCCTTCCAACCTTTGTTTCAGGATTGGTTAGAACTTCCCATCCTCTATTTCGAATTTGCTCTTGGATCCCCGGATATTCATCTTCTTTCAGATCAAATTTAACTTCCGGGATCACTGACCTCAGACCCATTATTTTATGATAATGGTCTTCATGTTCTTTGGTTAAGAACTTCTCTTCATTCCAAAGATTCTTTGGATTAGTCTCTTTCTTTCCTCTTGAGTTGGTTTGTTTTCCCTTGGGAGCCATGATCTTGATAGATTTTGGCTTAGTGATCACGGAAAAGCACACCAAACTTAGAGGTTTTGCTTGTCCTCAAGCAAAAAGAAAAGAAAGAAGAGAAGAGAGAGAGAGAGAGGATATTCGAATGGTGTGAGGAAGGAGGGGTGAGGAACGTTCATTTATAGAGTGGGGGGGAGGAGATTTTCGAAAACAAAAGAGAGATTTGAAAGGAAATTTGAAAAGATTTTGAAAAAAATTTGAGAAAAGGGTGAGTTTTTGAAGAAGATTTGAGATTATTTTGAAATAGATTTGAAGAATGGTTTTGATTTGTGAAGATTTGAAAGTGAATGATGAAAGGTTGAAGTGCATTTATGTAGAAGATTATGGGTAAAAAGAGGAAAGTTTGAAAAAATTTGAGTTGAAAACGAAAATGTGGTCCCCCCACCTTTCTGGCGTTAAACGCCCAGAATGGTACCCATTCTGGCGTTTAACGCCCACTTGGCACCCTTTTTGGGCGTTTAACGCCCAGCCAGGTACCCTGGCTAGCGTTAAACGCCAGAAAACCTTCCTCACTGGGCATTTTTCTGAACGCCCAGTGATGCTGCACACCTGGCGTTAAACGCCCAGAATGGTACCCATTCTGGCGTTTAACGCCCAAAATGGTACCATTACTGGCGTTAAACGCCCAGAATGGTACCCATTCTGGCGTTTAACGCCCAAAATGCCTTTTACTGGCGTTTTTTCGCCAGTAAGCTCATTTCCTCTGCTTTTTGAGCTGAATCCTTCTGTAACTCTGTGAATTCCTTCATTTTTGATACTTGCCTCTGTAAGAACAATTCATACAACTTCCTAATGACTGGGTTGCCTCCCAGCAAGCGCTTCTTTACTGTCTTTAGCTGGACTTTCACTGAGAATCACTCAAGTCTCAGTTTTGAGCATTCCTGCTCAAAATTTCCGTCAAGATAGTGCTTGATTCTCTGTCCATTAACAATGAACTTCTTGTCAGAATCAGTATCTTGAAGCTCAACATATCCATATGGTAATACTCCTGTAATCACATACGGACCCCTCCACCGGGATTTGAGCTTTCCTGGAAACAGTTTGAGCCTGGAGTTGAAGAGCAGAACTTTTTGTCCTGGCTCAAAGACTCTGGTTGACAATCTCTTGTCATGCCATTTCTTTGCCTTTTCCTTATAAATTTTTGCATTTTCAAAGGCATTGAGTCTGAACTCTTCTAGCTCATTCAGCTGGAGCAGTCTTTTCTCACCAGCTAACTGTGCATCCATGTTTAGGAATCTGGTTGCCCAGTAGGCTTTATGTTCCAGTTCCACAGGCAAATGACAGGCCCTCCCATATACTAATTGGTATGGAGAGGTGCCTATAGGAGTCTTGAATGCTGTTCTGTATGCCCACAGAGCATCATCCAAGCTCTTTGCCCAATCCTTTCTTCGGGCTATCACAGTCCGTTCTAGGATTCTTTTTAGCTCTCTGTTAGAGACTTCAGCTTGCCCATTTGTCTGTGGATGATACGGAGTTGCCACTTTATGGCTGATTCCATATCTAACCATAGCAGAGTATAGCTGTTTATTGCAGAAATGAGTGCCCCCATCACTGATTAGCACTCTGGGGATGCCAAATCTGCTGAAAATGTTCTTCTGGAGGAATTTCAGTACGGTCTTAGTATCATTAGTGGGTGTAGCTACTGCTTCTACCCACTTAGATACATAGTCCACTGCCACCAGAATGTAAGTGTTTGAGTATGATGGTGGGAATGGCCCATGAAGTCAATTCCCCATACATCAAACAACTCTATCTCTAATATCCCTTGTTGAGGCATGGCATATCCATGAGGCAGGTTACCAGCTCTTTGGCAACTGTCACAGTTACGCACAAACTCTCGGGAATCTTTATAGAGAGTAGGCCAGTAGAAGCCACATTGGAGGACTTTAGTGGCTGTTCGCTCACTTCCAAAGTGTCCTCCATACTGTGATCCATGGCAGTGCCATAGGATCCTCTGTGCTTCTTCTCTGGGTACACACCTGCGGATCACTCCGTCAGCACATCTCTTAAAGAGATATGGTTCATCCCAGAGGTAGTACTTGGCATCTGAAATTAATTTCTTTCTCTGCATGTAACTGTACTCCTTGGGTATGAACCTCACAGCTTTATAGTTTGCAATATCTGCAAACCATGGAGCTTCCTGAATGGCAAAGAGTTGCTCATCTGGGAAAGTCTCGGAGATCTCAGTAGAAGGGAGGGACGCCCCAGCTACTGGTTCTATTCTGGACAGATGATCAGCTACTTGATTCTCTGTCCCTTTTCTGTCTCTTATTTCTATATCAAACTCTTGCAGAAGCAACACCCATCTGATAAGCCTGGGTTTTGAATCCTGCTTTGTGAGTAAGTATTTAAGAGCAGCATGGTCAGTGTACACAATCACCTTTGATCCCACTAAGTAGGATCTAAACTTGTCAATGGCATAGACCACTGCAAGTAATTCTTTTTCTGTGGTTGTGTAGTTCTTCTGTGCATCATTTAGAATACGGCTAGCATAATAAATGACATGCAGAAGTTTGTTATGCCTCTGTCCCAGCACTGCACCAATGGCATGATCACTGGCATCACACATTAATTCAAATGGTAATGCCCAATCTGGTGCAGAGATGACTGGTGCTGTGACCAGTTTAGCTTTCAGGGTCTCAAATGCCTGCAAACACTGTGTGTCAAACACAAATGGTGTGTCAGCAGCTAACAGGTTACTCAGAGGTTTAGCAATTTTTGAAAAGTCCTTAATAAACCTTCTGTAGAATCCTGCATGCCCCAGAAAGCTTCTGATTGCCTTAACATTGGCAGGTGGTGGTAATCTTTCAATTACCTCTACCTTTGCCTTATCCACCTCTATTCCCCTGCTTGAAATTTTGTGCCCAAGGACAATTCCTTCAGTCACCATAAAATGACATTTCTCCCAGTTTAAAACCAGGTTAGTCTCTTGGCATCTTTTCAGGACAAGTGATAGGTGGTTAAGACAGGAGCTGAATGAGTCTCCATATACTGAAAAGTCATCCATGAAGACTTCCAGAAATTTCTCTACCATATCTGAAAAGATAGAGAGCATGCACCTCTGAAAGGTTGCAGGTGCATTGCACAGACCAAAAGGCATTCTCCTATAGGCAAACACGCCTGAAGGGCAGGTGAATGCTGTTTTCTCTTGGTCCTGAGGGTCTACTGCAATTTGGTTGTAGCCTGAATAGCCATCCAAAAAGCAGTAATAATCATGGCCAGCTAGTCTTTCTAGCATTTGGTCTATGAATGGTAAAGGAAAATGATCCTTTCTGGTGGCTGTATTGAGCCTTCTGTAGTCAATACACATGCGCCACCCTGTGACTGTTCTTGTAGGAACCAGTTCATTTTTTTCATTATGAACCACTGTCATGCCTCCCTTTTTGGGAACAACTTGGACAGGGCTCACCCAGGGGCTATCAGAAATAGGATAAATAATCCCAGCCTCTAGTAATTTAGTGACCTCTTTCTGCACCACCTCCTTCATGGCAGGATTTAGCCTCCTCTGTGGTTGAACCACTGGTTTGGCATTATCCTCCAACAGGATCTTGTGCATGCATCTAGCTAGGCTAATGCCCTTGAGATCACTTATGGACCACCCAAGAGCTGTCTTGTGCGTCCTCAGCACTTTAATCAGTGCTTCCTCTTCCTGTGGATTTAAAGCAGAGCTTATAATCACTGGAAAAGTGTCACCCTCTCCCAGAAATGCATATTTCAGAGATGGTGGTAGAGGTTTGAGTTCAGGTTTGGGAGGCTTATCCTCCTCCTGAGGAATTTTCGAAAATTCCTTTACTTCCTCTAGTTCTTCTTGATCAGGTTGAGCATCTTTGAAGATGTCCTCAAGCTCTGATTCTAGGCTTTCAGCCATATTGATCTCTTCTACCAGAGAATCAATAATGTCAACGTCCATGCAGTCTTCTGGTGTGTCTGGATGCTGCATAGCTTTCACAGCATTCAACTTGAACTCATCCTCATTGACTCTCAGGGTTACTTCCCCTTTATGTACATCAATGAGAGTTCGTCCAGTTGCTAGGAAAGGTCTTCCTAGAATGAGAGTTGCACTCTTGTGCTCCTCCATTTCCAGCACCACAAAGTCAGTTGGAAAGGCAAATGGCCCAACCTTGACAATCATGTCCTCTATTATGCCTGATGGGTGTTTAATGGAACCATCAGCAAGCTGGAGGCATATCCTGGTTGGTTTGACTTCTCCAGTCAACCCAAGCTTTCTGATAGTGGATGCAGGTATTAGATTTATGCTTGCTCCAAGATCACATAAGGCTATCTTGGTGCAGGCACCTTCTAATGTGCAGGGTATCATAAAGCTTCCAGGATCTTGAAGCTTTTCTGGTAAGCTTTTCAAAATGACTGCACTGCATTCTTCAGTGAGAAACACTTTTTCAGTTTCTCTCCAATCCTTCTTATGGCTTAAGATCTCTTTCATGAACTTAGCATAAGAGGGTATTTGCTCAAGTGCTTCTGCAAACGGAATCTTTATTTCAAGAGTCCTTAGATAGTCTGCAAAGCGGGCAAATTGCTTATCCTGTTCCGCTTTGCGGAGTTTCTGAGGATAAGGCATCTTGGCTTGATATTCTTCAACCTTAGATGCTGCAGGTTTATTCCTTGCAGAAGTGGTTGAAGAAGCCTTGTTAGGGGGATAATCATCAGAACTCTCAGGTGCCTGATTCTCCTTGGGCGTTTGAACGCCAGGAGTGGATGAAGTTTGGGCGTTAAACGCCAACTTCTCCCCCTTTTCTGGCGTTTGAACGCCAGAACTGGGCAGGGAATGGGCGTTTAACGCCAGCTTTCCTCCCTGTTCTGGCGTTTGAACGCCAGTATTGGGCAAGGAATGGGCGTTTAACGCCAACTTTCCTTCCCTTTCTGGCGTTTGAACGCCAATAATATTCCTCTCTGGGCTCTTACTGTCCTCAGAGGGATTTTGAACAGTGGCTTGGTCATCCTCTGTCAACTGTTCCTTAATTGACTTCTTGCTCTTTTGAGCAGTGGCATTTAGTGTTTTCCCACTCCTCAGTTGAACTGCTTGACATTCTTCTGTTATTTGTTTAGATATTTGCTGTTTTGCTTGATTCAACTGCAGTTCTATGCTCTTGTTAGCAACCTTAGTATCATGGAGCATTTCTTTAAATTCTGCTAACTGTTCTGTCATCAGGAGCAACTGTTGAGTAAGCTCATTCATCTGTTCCTGAGGATTAGGATCAGTGACTGATGCCATGACCTCCTCCTTTGGAACGAACTCATTGCTAGAATACAGATACTGGTTTCTAGCAACAGTGTCTATAAGCTCTTGAGCTTCTTCAATTGTTTTCCTCATGTGTATAGATCCACCAGCTGAGTGGTCTAAAGACATCTGAGCTTTTTCTGTAAGCCCATAGTAGAAAATGTCTAACTGTACCCACTCTGAAACATTTCAGAGGGACATTTTCTTAGCATACCTCTATACCTCTCCCAGGCATTATAAAGGGATTCATTATCCTCTTGTTTAAAGCCTTGGATGTCCAGCCTTAGCTGTGTCATCCTTTTTGGAGGGTAAAAATGATTCAGGAATTTGTCTGATAACTGTTTCCATGTCTTTATGCTTGCTGTAGGTTGGTTATTTAACCACCTTTTAGCTTGATCTTTTACAGCAAATGGAAACAGTAATAGTCTGTAGACATCCTGATCCACCTCTTTATCATGTACTGTGTCAGCAATTTGTAAGAACTGTGCCAGAAACTCAGTAGGTTCTTCCTGTGGAAGACCGGAATACTGGCAATTTTGCTGCACTATGATAATGAGTTGAGGGTTTAGCTCAAAGCTGCTTGCTTTGATGGGAGGTACACAGATGCTACTCCCATATGCAGCTGTACTGGGGTTGGCATAGGACCCCAGAGTCCTCTTGGACTGGTTAACTCCACTTAAGTCCATAATGGACAAAAGGGAAATGATGATAATTGCAAAGAGATAAATTTTGTTGTTTGTTTTTTTTTTTTTTTTGAAATAACCGAAAAATAAAAACAAAAACAAAAGGAAATTTAAAATAAAAATTCGAAAATCAAAAGAAAAATAAAATAAGATTTCGAAAATAAAAAAAAAAGAAAATAAGATCAAAGCAAATTGAGAACTGAATCAATCAAGTAATTAAAAAGATTTTGAAAGCAGCAATTAGAAAGATATGATTGAAAAGTTTTTATGAAAAAGATTTGATTTTTTAAAAAGAGGAAAGAGAAAAACAACAAAAAGACACCAAACTTAAAATTTTAAAAAATCAAACACAAAATTTTCGAAAATTTTTAAGAGAAAACACAAAGAGGACACCAAACTTAGAACTTTTATGAATCAAAAAGGGACTGAGAACATGCAAGGAAAAATCGAAAATTAAAAGAAAAACAAAAGCATGCAAATGACACCAAACTTAGAATATGAAACTAGACTCAACTAAAAAGACTCTAAACCAACAAAAATAAAACAGTCCTAATCTAAGCAACAAGACAAGCCGTCAGTTGTCCAAACTCGAACAATCCCCGGCAACGGCGCCAAAAACTTGGTGCATGAAATTGCAATAACACTTTTGCAATCCCGCACAACTAACCAGCAAGTGCACTGGGTCGTCCAAGTAATACCTTGCGTGAGCAAGGGTCGATCCCACGGAGATTGTCGGCTTGAAGCAAGCTATGGTTATCTTGTAAATCTTAGTCAGGATATCAGAAATTATCAGGATTGATTGTAAAAAGCAAAAGAACATGTAATGGTTACTTGTATTGCAGTAATGGAGAATGGGTTGAGGTTTGGAGATGCTCCATCTTCCGAATCTCTGCTTTCCTACTGTCTTCTTCATCAAACACGCATGTCTCCTTCCATGGCAAGCTCGTGTAGGGTCTCACTGTTGTCAGCAGCTACCTCCCATCCGCGCAGTGAAAGCTAATGCACACACTCTGTCACAGTGCTGCCAATCACCGGTTTGGTTCCCTCCCCTACCGGAATAGAATCACTCTTTTGCGTCTGTCACTAACGCCCAGTAGGTTACAGGTTTGAAGCACGTCACAGTCATTCAATCATTGAATCCTACTCAGAATACCACAGACAAGGTTTAGACCTTCCGGACTCTCTTGAATGCTGCCATCAGGTCCTGCCTATACCACGAAGATTCCGATTAAAGAACCCAAGAGATAACTACTCAATCTAAGATAGAACAGAGGTGGTTGTCAGGCACGTGTTCATGGTTGAGAATGATGATGATTGTCACGGATCATCACATTCATCCGGATTAAGAACAAGTGTTATCTTAGAATGGAAGCAAGCATGATTGAATAAGAAACAGTAGTAATTGCATTAATCCATCAAGACACAGCAGAGCTCCTCACCCCCAACCATGGGGTTTAGAAACTCATGCTGTGGAAGAAATGTGTACAATGTCATAAGGTCACATCCGGTACAATGTCAAAAGATCCTATAAGTAGTAAACTAGTATCCTAAGGTTTACAGAAATGAGTAAATGACAGAAAAATCCACTTCCGGGCCCACTTGGTGTGTGCTTGGGCTGAGCATTGAAGCTTTTATGTGTAGAGACGTTTTCTGGAGTTAAACGCCAGTTCTCATGCCAGTTTGGGCGTTTAACTCCAAGTTTTATGCCAGTTCCGGCGTTTAACGCTGGAATTTCTGAGGCCTGATTGCTACGCAGGTTTGGGCCATCAAATCTTGGGCAAAGTATGGACTATTATATATTGCTGGAAAGCCCTGGATGTCTACTTTCCAATGCCGTTGAGAGCGCGCCAATTGGGCTTCTGTAGCTCCAGAAAATCCACTTCGAGTGCAGGGAGGTCAGAATCCAACAGCATCTGTAGTCCTTTTCAGTCTCTGGATCAGATTTTTGCTCAGAACCTTCAATTTCAGTCAGAAAATACCTGAAATCACAGAAAAACACACAAACTCATAGTAAAGTCCAGAAAAGTGAATTTTAACTAAAAACTAATAAAAATATAATAAAAACTCAACTAAAACTACCAAAAACATACTAAAAACAATGCCAAAAAGCATATAAATTATCCGCTCATCACACTACACTCTTGAGTGAGAACCACTGTTTCTTTTTCTTGCCAACTTCTCTTCTTGGTGATCAATTCTTTAAGAAACTTTGCATATAATGGCATTTGCTCCAAAGCTTCGGCCAATGGAATGTTGATTTTAAGTTTCTTAAAGATTTCCAAGAATTTTGGAAACTGTTGGTCCTTGGTTCCTTTGTATATCCTGGTTGGGTAGGGATGCTTGGGTACATAAGCTTTCACTCCTTCATTCTTGTCCTCTTGCTGTGGCTTCATATTCTCTTTGTTATGGGGGTGGCTATCTTGAGTGGGCGGCTTGCTTTGTGACTTCACACCTTCTTTGCTTTTTTGAGAAGTTGATGCTTTTTCTTCCTTTTGCTTGTCTACTATGTCCTGCTCTTTGGGTTTTGTTGCTTTCTTGTTGGAGTTTTCTCCAATTATCTTGCCACTCCTCAACTACAGAGCTTTACATTCTTCCCTTGGGTTGGGTATTGTATCACTTGGGAGGACATTGGTTGGCCATTCAGCTTGTTTGGCCAATTGTCCCACCTGCCGTTCAAGGTTCCTCATGGTAGCTTCATATCTCTCTTGTCCTTTTATCAAGGTTTGAGTGGACTGAGCAATTGATTGTGTGTTTTGAGCAAGTGTTTGTAAGGATGCCTCAAGACTTGAGATCCTAGTTTCATAATGGTCAATTGGTGATATGATGGGGGTGATTGTTGTTGATGGAAGTTGTTTTGGTGAGGTTGTGGGTTGTTGTGAGGTGTTTGGTATGTGTTTTGTGGTTTCTTGTATTGGTTAGTGTTGTTAGGGGGTGATTTTGGTTGTTTGTATTGCGGATATGGTTGGAGTTGTTGTTCTTTTGCCAATGATTTTGGTTTTCACCCCACTTCAGGTTAGGATGATTTCTCCAGGATGAGTTGTATGTATCACCATAGAATTCATTCTGAGAAGAATTTAAAGTATTTTGCATGTATTGAACTTGTTCTTGTGGCTGCTCAACATTAATTCCTTCACCTTGGCCCCATTCAACTGAAGGTTGACTTGTTGTGCTCACTAAGGCTAGTTGGAGGCCATCTATTCTCTTCATCATCATTTCTATTTGTTGTTGGATTTGTTGGTGAATTAACTTATTCTGTGCCAATATAGCATCAACACCTTCAAGCTCCATCACACCCTTCTTTGGGGTTGAGTTATGATGCCTCTTTGATGAGTAATAGTATTTATTGTTTGGCACAATCTCAATGAGGTCTTGTGCTTCTTCAGCAGTCTTCATCATGTTGGGTGATCCTCCTGATGAGTAGTTGATGAGCGGATATTTTATACGCTTTTTGGGGGTAATTTCATGTAGATTTTAGTATGTTTTAGTTAGTTTTTAGTATAATTTTATTAGTTTTTAGGCAAAATTCATATTTCTGGACTTTACTATGAGTTTGTGTGTTTTTCTATAATTTCAGGTATTTTCTGGCTGAAATTGAGGGAGCTGAGCAAAAATCTGATTTAGGCTGAAAAAGGACTGCTGATGCTGTTAGATTCTGACCTCCCTGTACTCGGAATGGATTTTTTGGAGATACAGGAGTCCAGTTTGCGCGCTCTCAATTGGGTTGGAAAGTAGACATCCAGGACTTTCCAGCAATATATAATAGTCCATACTTTGCACGAAGATAGATGACGTAAACTGGCGTTTAACGCCAGTTCCATGTTGCAGATTGGCGTTCAGCGCCAAAAACAGGTTGCAAGTTAGAGTTCAACGCCAGAAATAGGTTACAACCTGGCGTTCAACTCCAGAAATAGCCCAGACACATGAGACGCTTAAGTCTCAGCCCCAGCACACACCAAGTGGGCCCCAGAAGTGGATTTCTGCACTATCCATCCTAGTTTACTCATTTTCTGTAAACCTAGGTTACTAGTTTTGTATTTAAACAACTTTTAGAGATTTATTTTGTATCTCATGACATTTTTAGATCTGAAGTTTGTACTTTTTGATGGCATGAGTCTCTAAACTCCATTGTTGGGGGTGAGGAGCTCTGCAGTGTCTCGATGAATTAATGCAATGATTTCTGTTTTCCATTCAAACACGCTTGTTCCTATCTAAGATGTTCAGTCGCGCTTCACTATGAAGAAGGTGATGATCCGTGACACTTATCACCTTCCTCAATCCATGAACGTGTGCCTAACAACCACCTCCGTTCTACATTAGATTGAATGAGTATCTCTTAGATTCCTTAATCAGAATCTTCGTGGTATAAGCTAGAACATTTTGGCGGCCACTCTTGAGGATCCAGAAAGTCTAAACCTTGTCTGTGGTATTCCGAGTAGGATTCAAGGATTGAATGGCTGTGACAAGCTTCAAACTCGCGATTGTTGGGCGTGATGACAAACGCAAAAGAATCAATGGATTCTATTCCGACATGATCGAGAACCAACAGATGATTAGCCGTGCTGTGACAGAGCATTTGGACCATTTTCACTGGGAGGATGGGAAGTAGCCATTGACAACGGTGACGCCCTACATACAGCTTGCCATGGAAGGAGCCTTGCATGTTTGAAATTGAGGAAGCATTATGTTACAGGAATTCAGAAGACAAAGCATCTCCAAAACTCTGACATATTCTCCATTACTGCATAATAAGTATTTATTTCATGCTCTTTTACTTTTTACAATTGAAACTAAAAATCATTATTGATATTATATCCTGACTAAGAATAATAAGATAACCATAGCTTGCTTCAAGCCAACAATCTCTGTGGGATTCGACCCTTACTCACGTAGGGTATTACTTGGACGACCAAGTGCACTTGCTGGTTAGTTGTGCAGATTGCAAAAGTGTGATTGCAATTTCGTGCACCAAGTTTTTGGCGCCGTTGTCGGGATTGTTTGAGTTTGAACAACTGACGGTGAATCTTGTTGCTTAGATTAGGAAAAATTAGTCCTTTTGGTTTAGAGTCACTAGAATTGCATTTTTTATTATCCCTTTTAAAAACTTTTTCAAAAATATTATTTTTCTTTATTAATTTTTAGTTTTTCTGTGAAGTTTAGTGTCATGTTTTAAGTTTGGTGTCAATTGCATGCTTTTCTTTGTCTTTCAATTTTCGAATTGCATGTTCTTTGTTTTTCCTTGATCTTCAAATTATTCTTGTCAATTTTTCTTATTTGATCTTTGGTTTTTCTTATTCTGTGTGTTTTCGTGTTTTCCTTGTGCTTTTTCAAAATATTAGTTTTCAAAAATATTTTTTTATATACAATATTAAAACACGTTACATTTATAGCTCAGTTGGCTAGAGTGTTGGCTTATGTTCTTGGCAATTGGGTATCTTCCTTCTAAAACTTTTTTCAAAAATAATTTTTCGTTGATTAAATCTTGTGCCAAACTTTAAGTTTGATGTTTTCTTATTAATCTTTCTTTAATTTTCGAAAATTTTATTGTGGTTTTCTAAAAATTTTAAGTTTGATGTTATTTCTTTTGTTCTTGTTGTTCTTGTGAGTCTTCAAAGTGTTCTTGAGTTTTCTTTGTGTTTTGATCTTAAAATTTTTAAGTTTGGTGTTGCTTGGTGTTTTTCCTCCAAAATTTTCGAAGACAAGGAACATTAGATATAAAAATTTTAAGTTCTGTGTCTTTTGTGAGTTTTTCTCTTTCATCATAAAATTCAAAATTCAAAAAAAATATCTTTTTTAACTATTTTTAAGCAATTATTTCGAATTTTTTTTTATGAAAAAAATTTCAGATTTCAACTTTAAATTTAAAAATTATAGCTTTTTCAAAAATATTCTAACCACTTTTTCTCTCCTCAATTTTTCGAAATTTTTTTTAATATTTTCAAAATTTTTATTTTATTTTATTTTTTTATTTTATTTTATTATTTTGAAAATAATTTTTTTATAATAAAATAAATAAAATAAATCCACATCATCTCCCTTTCTCCATCATGGACCTAAGTGGAAATGAACAGTCCAAAAGGATTCTGGGGTCATATGCTAACCCCACTACTGCTTCATACGGGAGTAGTATCTGTATACCCTCCATCGGAGTCAATAGCTTTGAGTTGAACCCTCAGCTCATTATCATGGTGCAACCAAGTTGCCAGTATTCAGGTCTTCCACATGAAGAATCTACAGAGTTTTTGGCACAGTTTTTATAAATTGCTGAGACAGTACATGATAAAAAAGTAGATCAGGATGTCTACAGATTATTACTGTTTTCATTTGCTGTAAAAGACCAAGCTAAAAGGTGGTTAAATAACCAACCTAAGGCTAGCATAAAGACATGGAAACAGTTGTCAGAAAAATTCCTGAATCAATATTTCTCTCCAAAACGGATGACACAGCTAAGGTTAAGCATCCAAGGCCTTAAACAAGGAGATAATGAATCCCTTTATGATGCCTGGGAGAGATATAGAGAGATGCTAAGAAAATGCCCCTCTGAAATATTTTCAGAATGGGTGCAGTTAGACATCTTCTACTATGGGCTTACAGAAAGAGCTCAGATTTCTCTAGACCACTCAGCTGGTGGATCTATACATATAAGAAAGACAGTAGAAGAAGCTCAAGAGCTTATTGGTACAGTTGCCAGAAATCAGCATCTGTACCTAAGCAGTGAACCTTCCATCAACGAAGAGGTTAAAACAGTAACTACTGAACTCAGTCCTACAGAACAAGTTACTAAATTCAATCAGCTACTGAATTTTCTAACAAAACAGCTAGCCGAATTCAAGGAGATACTACAAGAAACAAGAATGGCTAATATGAATATGGAAGTGCAGTTGAAGCAAATAGAACAGCAGTTATCAAAACAAATAACAGAAGAATGCCAAGCAGTTCAATTAAGAAGTGGAAAAACATTAAATACCCCACTTCAAGGCAGTAGGAAGCCAAGAAATGAACAGACTGCTACCCAGAATCCCTCTGAGGACAGTCAGAGCCCAGAGAGGAATAATTATGGCGCTCAAATGCCAAATAATAGGTGGAAAGCTGGCGTTGAACGCCCAACCCATGCTCAGTCCTGGTGTCCAACGCCAGAAACAAGCAAGGAACTGGCGTTGAACGCCCAAAGGAAGCCCAATTCTAGTGTTCAGACACCAGAAACAGATAACGAGTTGGCGTCTAATGCCACTCCAGCTTTCACCCCTGGTATTCAAACACCAATGGGGGATCAGACACATACAAGTGCTGATAGCAACTCCTCTAAAAAGGCTTCTCAACCCACGGCTGTAGGCAATAAACCTACAGCAACTAAGGTTGATGAATACAAAGCCAAAATGCCTTATCCTCAAAAACTCCGTCAAGCGGAATAGGATAAGCAATTTGCTCGTTTTGTAGACTATCTCAAGACTCTTGAAATAAAGATTCTGTTTGCAGAAGCACTTGAGCAAATACCCTCTTATGCTAAGTTCATGAAAGAGATCTTAAGTCATAAGAAGGATTTGAGGGAAACTAAAAAATTTTACCTCACTGAAGAATGTAGTGCAGTCGTTCTGAAAAGCTTACCTGAGAAGATTAAAGATCCTGGAAGCTTTATGATACCATGCACATTAGAAGGCACTTGTACCAAGCAAGCTCTATGTGATCTTGGGGCAAGTATCAACCTAATACCTGCATCTACTATCAAAAAGCTTGGGTTGACTGATGAAGTCAAACCAACCCGGATATGTCTCTAACTTGCTGATGGTTCTATTAAACACCCATCAGGCATGATTGAAGACATGATTGTCAAGGTTGGGCCATTTGCCTTTCCCACTGACTTTGTGGTGCTGGAAATGGAGGAGCACAAGAGTGCAACTCTCATTCTAGGAAGACCGTTCCTAGCAACTGGCCGAACCCTTATTGACATCCAACAAGGGGAAGTAACCCTGAGAGTCAATGAGGATGAGTTTAAGTTGAATGTTGTCAAAGCTATGCAGCATCCAGACACTCCAAATGACTGCATGAGCATTGATATTATTGATTCTCTGGTAAAAGAGGTCAATATGACTGAGAGTCTCGAATCAGAGCTAGAAGATATCTTTAAAGATGTTCAGTCTGATCTGAAGGAACCAGAGAGAATAATAGAACCTCTGAAAATCCCTCAGGGAGAGGAGAAACCTCTCAAACCCGAGCTCAAACCATTACCACCATCCCTAAAATATGCATTTCTGGGAGAAAGTGATACCTTTCCTGTAATTATAAGCTCTACCTTAGAGCCACAGGAAGAGGAAGCACTAATTCAAGTGCTAAGGACACACAAGATAGCTCTTGGGTGGTCCATCAGTGATCTTAAGGGCATTAGCCCAGCCAGATGCATGCATAAGATCCTATTGGAGAGTGACGCGAAGCCAGTGGTTCAACCACAAAGGCAGCTGAATCCAGCCATGAAGGAGGTGCTGCAGAAAGAGGTCACTAAATTACTAGAGGCTGGGATTATTTATCCTATTTCTGATAGCCCTTGGGTAAACCCTATCCAAGTCGTCCCTAAGAAGGGTGGCATGGCAGTGATTTATAATGAAAAAATGAACTGGTTCCTACAAGAACATTTACAGGGTGGCGTATGTGTATTGATTACAGAAGGCTCAATACAGCTACCAGAAAGGATCATTTTCCTTTACCATTCATAGACCAGATGCTAGAAAGACTAGCAGGTCATGAATACTACTGCTTCCTGGATGGATATTCAGGTTATAATCAAATTGCAGTAGATCCCCAGGATCAAGAGAAAACAGCATTCACATGCCCATCTGGAGTATTTGCATACAGAAGGATGCCATTTGGTCTGTGCAATGCACTTGCAACCTTTCAAAGATGCATGCTCTCTATTTTCTCTGATATGGTGGAAAAATTTCTGGAAGTCTTCATGGATGACTTTTCAGTGTTTGGAGACTCGTTCAGCTCCTGTCTTGACTATCTAGCACTTGTTCTAAAGAGACGCCAAGAGACTAATCTGGTTTTAAACTGGGAGAAATGTCACTTTATGGTGACTGAAGGAATTGTCCTTGGGCACAAAATTTCGAACAAGGGAATAGAGGTGGATCAAGCTAAGGTGGAGGTAATTGAAAAATTACCACCACCTGCCAATGTTAAGGCAATCAGAAGCTTTCTGAGGCATGCAGGATTCTATAGGAGGTTTATAAAAGATTTTTCAAAAATTGCCAAACCTCTGAGTAATCTGCTAGCTGCTGACATGCCATTTATCTTTGATAAGGAGTGTCTGCAGGCATTTGAGACTCTGAAAGCTAAGCTGGTCACAGCAGTAGTCATCTCTGCACCAGACTAGACATTACCATTTGAACAGATATATGATGCCGGTGACCATGCCATTGGTGCAGTGTTGGGACAAAGGCATAAAAAGCTTCTGCACGTCATTTACTATGCCAGTCGTATTTTAAATGATGCACAGAAGAACTACACAACTACAGAAAAAGAGTTACTTGCAGTGGTTTACGCCATTGACAAGTTCAGATCTTATTTAGTAGGATCAAAAGTGATTGTGTACACTGACCATACTGCTCTTAAATATCTACTCACAAAGTAGGATTCAAAACCCAGACTCATCAGATGGGTGTTGCTTCTGTAGAAGTTTGATATAGAAATAAGAGACAGAAAAAGGACAAAGAACCAAGTAGCAGATCATCTGTCCCGAATAGAACCAGTAGAAGGGGCGTCCCTCCCTCTTACTGAAATCTCTGAAAACTTTCCGGATGAGCACCTCTTTGCCATCCAGAAAGTGCCACGGTTTGCAGACATTGCAAACTACAAGGCAGTGAGATTCATACCCAAAGAGTACAGTAGGCAGCAAACAAAGAAATTAATCACGAATGCAAAGTACTATCTTTGGGATGAACCATATCTCTTCAAGAGATGTGCAGACGGAGTAATCCGTAGATGTGTGCCTAAAGAAGAAGCACAGAAGATCCTCTGGCATTGCCATGGATCACAGTATGGAGGATATTTTGGAAGTGAGCGAACAGCTACAAGAGTCCTCCAATGTGGCTTCTACTGGCCTACTCTCTATAAAGACTCCCGAGTGTTTGTACTTAATTGTGACAGTTGCCAAAGATTTGGTAATCTGCCTCACAGTTATGCCATGCCTCAACAAGGGATCTTGGAGATTGAGTTTTTTGATGTATGGGGTATTGACTTCATGGGACCTTTCCCACCATCATACTCAAACACTTATATTCTGGTGGCAGTGGATTATGTATCCAAATGGGTGGAAGCTATTGCAACACCCACTAATGATACTAAGACAGTGCTGAAATTCCTCTAGAAACACATCTTCAGCAGATTTGGTATCCCTAGAGTACTAATCAGTGATGAGGGCACTCATTTCTGCAATAAACAGCTTTACTCTGCTTTGGTTTGATATGGAGTTAGCCACAGGGTAGCTACTCCATATCATCCACAGACAAATGGGCAAGCTGAAGTCTCTAATAGAGAACTTAAAAGAATCCTGAAATAGACTGTGATTAATCGGAGAAGGGATTGGGCAAGAAGCTTGGATGATGCTCTATGGGCATACAGAACAGCATTCAAGACACCTATAGAAACTTCTTCATACCAGCTGGTGTATGGAAAAGTGATGAGCGGATAATTTATACGCTTTTTGGCATTATTTTTAGTATGTTTTTAGTATGATTTAGTTAGTTTTTAGTATATTTTTATTAGTTTTTAGTTAAAATTCACTTTTCTGGACTTTACTATGAGTTTGTGTGTTTTTCTGTGATTTCAGGTATTTTCTGGCTGAAATTGAGGAAAAGGACTGCAGAAGATGCGGTTGGATTCTGACCTCCCTGCACTCGAAGTGGATTCTGGAGCTAAAGAAGCCCAATTGGCGCGCTCTCAACGGCATTGGAAAGTAGACATCCTGGCTTTCCAGCAATGTATAATAGTCCATACTTTTCCCGAGATTTGATGGCCAAACCGGCGTTGCAAATCAGCCTCAGAACTTCCAGCGTTTAACGCTGGAACTGGCAAAACTTGGAGTTAAACGCCCAAACTGGCATAAAAGCTGGCGTTTAACTCCAGAAAAGGTCTCTACACATGAAAGCTTCAATGCTCAGCCCAGCACACACCAAGTGGCCCGGAAGTGGATTTTTCTGTCATTTACTCATTTCTGTAAACCTTAGTTACTAGTTCACTATTATAGGACTTTTGACATTGTATCGGTACCTCATGACACTTTACACGTTTCTTTGGTACTTCTTACAGCATGAGTCTCTAAACCCCATGGTTGGGGGTGAGGAGCTCTGCTGTGTCTTGATGGATTAATGCAATTACTGCTGTTTCTCATTCAATCATGCTTGCTTCCATTAAGATATTACTTGTTCTTAACCGGATGAATGTGATGATTCGTGACACTCATCATCATTCTCAACTATGAACGTGTGCCTGACAACCATCTCCGTTCTACCTTAGATTAAGTAGATATCTCTTGGATTCTTTAACCGGAATCTTCGTGTATAAGCTAGAAACTGATGGCGGCATTCAAGAGAATCCGGAAGGTCTAAACCTTGTCTGTGGTATTCTGAGTAGGATTCAATGATTGAATGACTGTGACGAGCTTCAAACTCCTGAAGGCGGGGCGTTAGTGATAGACGCAAAAGGAATCACTGGATTCTATTCCGGCCTGATTGAGAATCGACAGATGGATAGCCGTGCCGGGACAGGGTGCTTGAACATTTCCAATGAGAGGATGGGAGGTAGCCATTGACAACGGCGAAACCCTACATACAGCTTGCCATGGAAGGAGCCTTGCGTGCTTGAAGAAGAAGACAGTAGGAAAGTAGAGATTCAGAAAATGGAGCATCTCCAAAACCTCAACCTATTCTCCATTACTGCAAAACAAAGTACCTATTTCATGTTCTTTTGCTTTCACAATCAATCCTGATAATTTCTGATATCCTGACTAAGATTTACAAGATAACCATAGCTTGCTTCAAGCCGACAATCCGTGGGATCGACCTTTCACTCACGTAAGGTATTACTTGGACGACCCAGTGCACTTGCTGGTTAGTTGTGCGGGATTGCAAAAAGTGTGATTGCAATTTCGTGCACCAGTTTTGGCGCCGTTGCCGGGGATTGTTCGAGTTTGGACAACTGACGGCTTATCTTGTTGCTTAGATTAGGACTGTTTTATTTTGTTGGTTTAGAGTCTTTTAGTTGAGTCTAGTTTCATATTTTAAGTTTGGTGTCAATTGCATGCTTTTGTTCTTCTTTTATTTCAAAATCAATCTTTTTCATAAAAATTTTTCAATCATATCTTCTAATTGCTAATCTCAAAATCTTTTTAATTAACTAATTGATTCAGTTTTCAATTTACTTTGATCTTATTTGCTTTTAATTTTCGAATTTTTAATTTATTTTCTTTTTGTTTTATTTTATTTTAATTTTTCGGTTAATTCAAAAAAAAAAACAAAATTTATATTTGCAATCCTATCAGTTCCCTTTATCCACTATGGACCTAAGTGGAATTGATCATCCAGAAGGACTCTGGGGTCATATGCTAACCCCATTACAGCTGCATATTGGGAGTAGCATCTGTACACACTCCCATCAAAGCAAGCAGCTTTGAGCTAAACCCTCAACTCTTATCATAGTGCAGCAAAATTGCCAGTATTCCGGTCTTCCTCAGGAAGAACCTACTAAGTTTCTGGCACAGTTCCTACAAATTGCTGACACAGTACATGATAAAGAGGTGGATCAGGATGTCTACAGACTATTACTGTTCCATTTGCTGTAAAAGATCAAGCTAAAAGGTGGTTGAATAACCAACCTACAGCAAGCATAAAGACATGGAAACAGTATCAACAAATTCCTGAATCATTTTTACCCTCCAAAGAGGATGACACAGCTAAGGCTGGACATCCAAGGCTTTAAACAAGAGGATAATGAATCCCTTTACAATGCCTGGGAGAGGTATAGAGGTATGCTAAGAAAATGCCCCTCTGAAATGTTTTCAGAGTGGGTACAGTTAGACATCTTCTACTATGGGCTTACAGAAAAAGCTCAGATGTCTTTAGACCACTCAGCTGGTGGATCTATACACATGAGGAAACTATTGAAGAGGCTCAAGAGCTTATAGACACTGTTGCTAGAAACCAATTTGTACTCTAGCAATGAGTTCTCTCCAAAAGAGGAAGTCATGACAGTAGTCACTGATCCTAATCCTCAAGAACAGATGATTGAGCTTAATCAACAATTGCTCCTGATGACAGAACAGTTAGCAGAATTTAAAGAAATGCTGCATGAAACTAAGGTTGCTAACAAGAACATAGAACTGCAGTTGAATCAAGCAAAACAGCAAATATCTGAACAGATAACAGAGGAATGTCAAGCAGTTCAACTGAGGAGTGGAAAGACACTGAATAACACTGTTCAAAAGAGCAAAAAGCCAAACAAGGAACAATTGACAGGGGATAACCAAACCATTGTTAAAAATCCCTCTGAGGACAGTAAGAGCCCAGAGAGGAATGTTATTGGCGTTCAAACGCCAGAAAGGGAGGGAAAGCTGGCGTTAAACGCCCATTCCCTGCCCAGCTCTGGCGTTCAAACGCCAGAAAAGGGAGAGAAGTTGGCGTTTAACGCCCAAACTTCATCCATTCCTGGCGTTCAGACGCCAAGGGAGGATCAGACACCTGAGAGTGCTGACAGTAATCCCTCTAAAAAGGCTTCTTCAACCACTTCTGTAAGGAATAAACTTGCAGCATTTAAGGTTGAAGAATATCAAGCCAAGATGCCTTATCCTCAGAAACTCCGCAAAGCGGAACAGGATAAGCAATTTGCCCACTTTGCAGACTATTTAAGGACTCTTGAAATAAAGATTCCGTTTGCAGAGGCACTTGAGCAAATACCTTCTTATGCTAAGTTCATGAAAGAAATTCTAAGTCATAAGAAGGATTGGAGAGAAACTGAAAAAGTGTTTCTCACTGAAGAATGCAGTGCAGTCATTCTGAAAAGCTTACCAGAAAAGCTTCAAGATCCTGGAAGCTTTATGATACCATGCACATTAGAAGGCGCTTGCACTAAGACAGCCCTATGTGATCTTGGAGCAAGCATCAATCTAATACCTGCATCCACTATCAGAAAGCTTGGGTTGACTGGAGAAGTCAAACCAACCAGGATATGCCTCCAACTTGCTGATGGCTCCATTAAACATCCATCATGCATAATAGAGGATATGATTGTTAAGGTTGGGCCATTTGCCTTTCCAACTGACTTTGTGGTGCTGGAAATGGAAGAGCACAAAAGTGCAACTCTCATTCTAGGAAGACCTTTCCTAGCAACTGGACGAACTCTCATTGATGTACACAAAGGGGAAGTAACCCTGAGAGTCAATGAGGATGAGTTCAAGTTGAATGCTGTAAAAGCTATGCAGCATCCAGACACACCAAATGACTGCATGGGCACTGACATTATTGGCTCTCTGGTAGAAGAGATCAATATGACTGAAAGCCTAGAATCAGAGCTTGAAGACATCTTCAAGGATGTTCAACCTGATCAAGAAGAACCACAGGAAACAGAGGAATTTTTGAAAATTCCTCAGGAGGAGGATAAGCCTCCCAAACCTGAACTCAAACCACTACCACCATCCCTGAAGTATGCATTTCTGGGAGAGGGTGACACTTTTCCAGTGATTATAAGCTCTGCTTTAAATCCACAGGAAGAGGAAGCACTGATTCAAGTGCTAAGGACACAAGACAGCTCTTGGGTGGTCCATAAGTGATCTTAAGGGCATTAGCCCAGCCAGATGCATGCACAAGATCCTGTTGGAGGATAATGCCAAACCAGTGGTCCAACCACAGAGGAGGCTAAATCCTGCCATGAAGGAGGTGGTGCAGAAAGAGGTCACTAAATTACTAGAGGCTGGGATTATTATCCTATTTCTGATAGCCCCTGGGTGAGCCCTGTACAAGTTGTCCCCAAGAAGGGAGGCATGACAGTGGTTCATAATGAAAAAAATGAACTGGTTCCTACAAGAACAGTCACAGGGTGGCGTATGTGTATTGACTACAGAAGGCTCAATATAGCCACCAGAAAGGATCATTTTCCTTTACCATTCATAGACCAAATGCTAGAAATACTAGCTGGTCATGATTATTACTGCTTTTGGATGGCTATTCAGTTACAACCAAATTGCAGTAGATCCTCAGGACCAAGAGAAAACAGCATTACTTGCCCTTCTGGCGTGTTTGCCTACAGGAGGATGCCTTTTGGTCTGTGTAATGCTCCTGCAACCTTTCAGAGATGTATGTTATCCATCTTCTCTGATATGGTGGAGAATTTCTGGAAGTCTTCATGATGACTTCTCAGTATATGGAGACTCATTCAGCTCCTGTCTTAACCACCTATCACTTGTCCTGAAAAGGTGCCAAGAGACTAACCTGGTTTTAAACTGGGAGAAATGTCACTTTATGGTGACTGAAGGAATTGTCCTTGGGCACAAAATTTCAAGCGGGGGAATAGAGGTGGATAAGGCAAAGGTAGAGGTAATTGAAAAGTTACCACCACCTGCCAATGTTAAGGCAATCAGAAGCTTTCTGGGGCATGCAGGATTTTACAGAAGGTTCATAAAGGATTTTTCAAAAATTGCAAAACCTTTGAGTAACCTGCTAGCTGCTGACACACCGTTTGTGTTTGACACACAGTGTCAGCAGGCGTTTGAGACCCTGAAAGCTAAGCTGGTCACAGCACCAGTCATCTCTGCACCAGATTGGACATTGCCATTTGAATTAATGTGTGATGCCAGTGACCATGCCATTGGTGCAATGTTGGGACAGAGGCATAATAAGCTTCTGCACGTCATTTATTATGCCAGCCGTGTTCTAAATGATGCACAGAAGAATTACACAACCACAGAAAAAGAATTACTTGCAGTGGTCTATGCCATTGACAAGTTTAGATCTTATCTAGTGGGATCAAAGGTGATTGTGTACACTGACCATGCTGCTCTTAAATACTTACTCACAAAGCAGGATTCAAAACCCAGGCTAATAAGATGGGTGTTGCTTCTGCAAGAGTTTGATATAGAAATAAGAGACAGAAAAGGGACAGAGAACCAGGTAGCTGATCATCTGTCCCGAATAGAACCAGTAGCTGGGGCGTCCCTCCCTTCTACTGAAATCTCTGAGACTTTTCCAGATGAGCAACTCTTTGCCATTCAGGAAGCTCCATGGTTTGCAGATATTGCAAACTATAAAGCTGTGAGGTTCATACCCCAGGAGTACAGCAGAGTGCAAAGAAAGAAATTAATTTCAGATGCCAAGTACTACCTATGGGATGAGCCATATCTCTTTAAGAGATGTGCAGACGGAATGATCCGTAGATGTGTACCCAGAGAAGAAGCACAAAGGATCCTATGGCATTGCCATGGATCACAGTATGGAGGACATTTTGGGAGTGAGCGAACAGCCACTAAAGTCCTCCAATGTGGCTTCTACTGGCCTACTCTCTATAAAGATTCCCGAGAGTTTGTGCGTAACTGTGACAGTTACCAAAGAGCTGGTAACTTGCCTCACGGATATGCCATGCCTCAACAAGGGATATTAGAGATAGAATTGTTTGATGTATGGGGAATTAACTTCATGGGTCTATTCCCACCATCATACTCAAACACTTACATTCTGGTGGCAGTGGACTATGTATCTAAGTGGGTAGAAGCAATTGCTACACCCACTAATGATACCAAGACCGTGCTAAAATTCCTCCAGAAACACATCTTCAGCAGGTTTGGGGTTCCCAGAGTACTAATCAGTGACGGGGGCACTCATTTCTGCAATAGACAGCTATACTCTGCTATGGTCAGATATGGAATTAGCCACAAGGTGGCAACTCCTTATCATCCACAGACAAATGGGTAAGCTGAAGTCTCCAACAGAGAATTAAAAAGAATCCTAGAACGGACTGTGATAGCCCGAAGAAAGGATTGGGCAAAGAGTTTGGATGATGCTCTGTGGGCATACAGAACAGCATTCAAGACTCCTATAGGAACCTCTCCATACCAACTAGTGTATGGGAAGGCCTGTCATCTGCCCGTGGAACTGGAACATAAAGCCTACTGGGCAACCAGATTCCTAAACATGGATGCTCAGTTAGCTGGTGAAAAAAGATTGCTCCAGCTAAATGAGCTAGAGGAGTTCAGACTTAATGCCTTTGAAAATGCAAAAATTTATAAGGAAAAGGCAAAGAAATGGCATGACAAGAAGTTGTCAACCAGAGTCTTTGAGCCAGGACAAAAAGTTCTGCTCTTCAACTCTAGGCTCAAATTGTTCCCAGAAAAACTTAAATCCCGGTGGAGGGGTCCGTATGTGATTACAGGAGTGTCACCATATGGATATGTTGAGCTTCAGGATATTGATTCTGACAAAAAGTTCATTGTTAATGGACAAAGAATCAAGCATTATCTTGAAGGCAATTTTGAGCAGGAATGCTCAAAACTGAGACTTGAGTGATTCTCAGTAAAGGTCCAGCTAAAGACAGTAAAGAAGCGCTTGCTGGGAGGCAACCCAGTCATTAGTAGGTCATATGTTTTGTTTTTACAGAGGCAAGTATCAAAAATGAAGGAATTCACAGAGTTACAGAAGGATTCAGCGCAAAAAGCAGAGAAAAAGAGCTTACTGGCGAAAAAAACGCCAGTAAGGGGCATTTTGGGCGTTAAACGCCAGAATGGGCACCATTCTGGGCGTTTAACGCCAGTAAAGGTGCCATTTTGGGCGTTAAACGCCAGAACGGTGCCTGGGCGTTTAGAAAAACGCCCAGTGACAAAGGGGATTCTGGCGTTTAACGCCAGCCAGGGCACCTGGCTGGGCGTTAAACGCCCAAAAGGGGCACCAAATGGGCGTTAAACGCCAGAATGGGTGCCATTCTGGGCGTTTAACGCCAGAAAGGTGGGGGACCCAGATTTCGTTTTCCAATCAAATTTTTTTCAAACTTTCCTTTTCTTACCCATACTTTTCTACATAAACACACTTCAACCTTTCATCATTCACTTTCAAATCTTCAAAAATTAAAATCATTCTTCAAATCTTTCTCAAATCAACCCCAAATCTTGTTCAAAAACTCACCCTTTTCTCAAATCCACTCCATATCTTCTCAAATCTCTTTTCAATTTTTCGAAATCTTTCCCCCCCCCCTTATAAAAAAACAAGTTCGGCCTCCTCATTCCCCCACACCATTCGAATTTGCTCTTCTCCTCTCTCTCTTCTTTCCTTTCTTTTGCTTGAGGACAAGAAAACCTCTAAGTTTGGTGTGCTTTTCCGTGATCACTAAGCCAAGATTCATCAAGGTCATGGCTCCTAAGGGAAAACAAACCAATTTAAGAGGAAAAAAAGAGAATAATCCAAAGAACCTTTGGAATCAAGAGAAGTTCTTAACCAAAGAACATGAAGACCATTATCACAAAATAATGGGTCTGAGGTCAGTGATCCCGGAAGTTAAATTTGATCTGAAAGAAGATGAATATCCGGGGATCCAAGAGCAAATTCGAAACAGAGGATGGGAAGTTCTAACCAATCCTGAGATAAAGGTTGGAAGGAATATGGTTCAGGAATTCTACTCAAATCTGTGGCTAACAGATAAGCAGAGAATGACTGGAACTGCTTACCATACCTACAGAACCATGGTCAGAGGGAAAGTTATGTACTTCCATCTGGACAAAATAAGAGAAATCTTCAAATTACCTCAACTGCAAGATGATCCTGAATCCTTTAATAGGAGAATGGTGAGAGCAGATAAAGGGTTGGATCAAGTTCTAGAGGACATATGCCTCCCTGGAACTAAGTGGATAACCAATTCAAAGGGTGTCCCAAACCAACTCAAGAGGGGAGACCTCAAACCAATTGCAAGAGGTTGGCTAGACTTCATTGGGCGTTCCATACTACCCACTAGCAACCGTTCTGAGGTCACCATCAAGAGAGCAGTGATGATTCATTGCATTATGCTTGGAAAAGAAGTGGAGGTTCATCATGTGATTGCTTGTGAGATCTACACAATTGCAAATAAGAATTCCACTGAAGCCAAATTGGCTTACCCAAGCTTGATCTCCTTGCTCTGTAAAGAGGCTGGGGTAAAGATGGGAGTAGATGAGTTCATACCCATTGAACACCCAATCACCAAGAAGTCAATGGAAGGACAAATGCAAGACAACTCTATCAAAAGGAGGGCGCAGGAGTTCCTCCCTGAATTCCCTGAAATTGGCTACTGGGCCAGCCTAGAAGCATCTATCAACAAGTTGCAAGAGACTATGGAGCAACTTAAGGAAGAACAGCAGAATCAGAACTGCATGCTTTGCAAATTGCTGAAGGAACAAGAGAAGCAGGGGCGTGAACTCCAAGAGTGGAAACGCCAAAAGCTCTCCTCTCAAGCTGAGGGAGCATCCACTTCTCAAAATCAAGGTTGTTGAGTCCTAACTCTGTGAAAACCTCTATCATTAGGAGCCTAGTTTAAATTTTTGTTTTCTATTTTTTTTCTATTTTTAGTTTCATTTTATATCTATTTTTGAGTCTTATTCTTAATTCATAATTAATAAAATTTAAAGTTTATGCCTTAAAGCTATGAATGTCCTATGAATCCATCACCTCTCTTAAATGAAAAATGCTCTAATCACAAAAGAACAAGAAATACAGGATTTCGAATTTAGCCTTGAAACTAGTTGGATTAGTTTGATGTGGTGACAATACTTTTTGTTTTCTGAATGAATGCTTGAACAGTGCATATGTCTTTTGAATTTGTTGTTTTGAGAATGTTAAAATTGTTGGCTCTTGAAAGAATGAGGGAAAAAGGGGAACTGTTATTGAGGATATGAAAAATCATCAAATTAATTCTTGAAGCAAGAAAAAGCAGTGAATACAAAAAAAAATTCGAAAAAAAAAGAGAATAAAAAGAAAAGGAAAGAAAAAGAAAGAAATAAAGTTGTGAACCAAGGCAAAAAGAGTGTGCTTAAGAACCCTGGACACCTCTAATTGGGGACTCTAGCAAAGCTGAGTCACAATCTGAAAAGGTTCACCCAATTATGTGTCTATGGCATGTATGTATCCGGTGGTAATACTGGAAGACAGAGTGCTTTGGGCCACAGCCAAGACTCATACACTAGCTATGTTCAAGAATCATTATACTTAACTAGGAGAATCAATAACACTATCTGAGTTCTGAGTTCCTAAAGATGCCAATCATTCTGAACTTCAAAGGATAAAGTGAGATGCCAAAACTGTTCGGAAGCAAAAAGCTACTGGTCCCGCTCATCTAATTGGAACTATGTTTCTTTGATATTTTGGAGTCTATAGTATATTCTCTTCTTTTTATTCTATTTTGATTTTCAGTTGCTTGGGGACAAGCAACAATTTAAGTTTGGTGTTGTGATGAGCGGATAATTTATATGCTTTTTGGCATTATTTTTAGTATGTTTTTAGTATGATTTAGTTAGTTTTTAGTATATTTTTATTAGTTTTTAGTTAAAATTCACTTTTCTGGACTTTACTATGAGTTTGTGTGTTTTTCTGTGATTTCAGGTATTTTCTGGCTGAAATTGAGGGATCTGAGCAAAAATCTTATTTAGAGGCTGAAAAGGACTGCAGATGCTGTTGGATTCTGACCTCCCTGCACTCGAAGTGGATTTTCTGGAGCTACAGAAGCCCAATTGGCGCGCTCTCAACGGCATTGGAAAGTAGACATCCTGGGCTTTCCAGCAATGTATAATAGTCCATACTTTTCCCGAGATTTGATGGCCCAAACCGGCGTTGCAAATCAGCCTCAGAACTTCCAGCGTTTAACGCTGGAACTGGCATAAAACTTGGAGTTAAACGCCCAAACTGGCATAAAACCTGGCGTTTAACTCTAGAAAAGGTCTCTACACATGAAAGCTTCAATGCTCAGCCCAAGCACACACCAAGTGGGCCCGGAAGTGGATTTTTCTGTCATTTACTCATTTCTGTAAACCTTAGGTTACTAGTTCACTATTAATAGGATCTTTTGACATTGTATCGGTACCTCATGACACTTTACACGTTTCTTTGTGTACTTCTTACAGCATGAGTCTCTAAACCCCATGGTTGGGGGTGAGGAGCTCTGCTGTGTCTTGATGGATTAATGCAATTACTGCTGTTTCTCATTCAATCATGCTTGCTTCCATTCTAAGATATTACTTGTTCTTAACCCGGATGAATGTGATGATTCATGACACTCATCATCGTTCTCACCTATGAACGCGTGCCTGACAACCACTTCCGTTCTACCTTAGATCGAACGTATATCTCTTAGCCTCCATTCCGAAAGATCGAAGTCTTCGTGGTATAAGTTAGAATTATTGGCGGCCATTCCTGAGATCCGGAAAGTCTAAACCTTGTCTGTGGTATTCCAGTAGGATCTGGGAAGGAATGACTGTGACGAGCTTCAAACTCGCAAGTGTTGGATGTAGTGACAGACGCAAAAGAATCACTGGATTCTATTCCAACATGATCGAGAACCGACAGATGATTAGCCGTGCAGTGACAGCGCATTTGGACCATTTTCACTGAGAGGATGGGAGGTAGCCATTGATGCTGGTGAAACCCATCATACAACTTGCCATGGAAAGGAGTATGAAGGATTGGATGAAGGCAGTAGGAAAGTAGAGATTCAACAGGAACAAAGCATCTCTATGCACTTATCTGAAATTCTCACCAATGAATTACATAAGTATCTCTATCTTTACTTTATGTTTTATTTATCTTTTTAATTATTAAAACTCCATAACCCATTTGAATCAGCCTGACTGAGATTTACAAGGTGACCATAGCTTGCTTCAAGCCGACAATCTCTGTGGGATCGACCCTTACTCACGTAAGGTATTACTTGGATGACCCAGTGCACTTGCTGGTTAGTTGTGCGAAGTTGTGACAAAGAAGTGAGATTACAATTGTGCGACCAAGTTGTTGGCGCCATTGTTGATGATCACAATTTCGTGCACCATCAACATTCATATAATATATAATAACATAGATAGTTCAAATATCTTTCATTTAACTAAGATTGTTTTATAAATCTTCAACATATAAACTTTAAAGTACAAACTAACAAGACACATTGAAGAACCCTAATGAACTAGATAGATACATAAGACAAGAAAAACAAGGAATTATAAATCTGCAAAATATAAACTACAAATTACAAACTCCATCATGTTCATACATCTTCTTTCTCATGGATAAGCTTCTAATAAGTGACACACACCTGAAAAGATGACCAACAATAACAATATGATGTCAATTAATGCAATTCTAAAAAATTGTCTGAAAAATTTGAGCTTTACTGTCTCTAGTACCTATAGTTTCAAATTGTTCAGTTAGCACAAACATGTGAAGAAATCACACAGCCAATATAACCAAACGGTTTAACTTAAATTAAATGAGACCTGCAACATTGAAAACAAGACACTTTGCTTTTAGTTCCTTTTTTCTCTTTTTAATCAAATGAATATTCAACCACAACAAAAATTTCAACAACAACACAAATTCCATCATTCATTTTAATCAATCCAAAAAAAGATACTGAACAAGCAAAATTCAATTCAATTTTTATTAATCATTCATCCTTCTAACATAGGCCCATACCTGACCTCCCAAGTCCCAAAACACAAGTTTTCTATTTGCAGCTTCAATACGATCGATATTCAACCCCACAGTTGGAACGATTCGATCAGAAGGAAGGCTTTCTATGTTTGAGTACACTGACTTCATCCTCTCCAACAAAGTCTGTAAAGTTAATGTATTCAGCAACTCCGGGAAACGTAACAAAGTTCAACAATTTTGTAAAAAAATGGCATTCGAAATATGCATTACTTTTTTTCCAGCCTTGTCAATCCCCAAAATGAGTACATGAATAATAGTGGAGCATTTGTAACAAAATTTAACTAAAAATTTCAATAAATAAATTCAGTTCATTGTATCATTAAATAGACTAGTTCTATCATTAAATCTCCTTGACCTTAACCTATTACAGATGTAAAGTAGCTTCTTGTTTCTTTATTCATGTATGTTAATAACATGAATGACAACAATCAAGAACAACCTAAGCAATTTGTAATTATATTTAGAGCATGTATGATATATTTCCTCCAGTTATTTAGCTTAGCAGAAGGCGCTAGCTGCTTTAAGGATGGTAAAAATTACAACACATACCTTATGTTTCAAATTTAAGTGGCACTTGCTAACCTGTATGACAAATACTTGGCTATATATATTATGTGATGACTTAATCTATAAGTACTAAGTAGTGGTAAAACCAGTATTGAAGCATTGAGAAATATCATACATAACTTCCTAAATTTCATAGATCTTGGGCAGGACCAAAATTTGTGCAACCTTGTAGATTCAACAATCAACATCAGCATATCCAGCACCAAATTCAGCAATCAGCAATCCCAATCCGATGATTCAGGCAAACTCAAACTCAGAATTTTCACTACTTAGCAACAATGCAACAAAGCTAGCTGCAGAGAATTCAATAATCACAGGTCTCCGATTTCAGAATTTAGATTTAGAATATAAAATTGCATAATTAGAGTCTACAACAGCAAAAGCTTCAAAATCAGCAAGGAATCCATAAATTACAGAAGAAGTTCACATCAAATGAGAAGAAGGAGACTCATCAAATTTCAATTTCAAATTCCTACCTCAACAATAATAAGAGGATTCAACAGAAATTCAAATCTCAAACCCAGAAATTCAGATATATCATTTAGCTCCAGTTTTAACAGTAAATACAGAACAAGCCAAAATTCCAATCACTCTAGTAATTCAATCAACATTACAGGGTTTTGCAATTTGGGACAAGTCAACACAAGCAATTTACCAAGTAGAAGATTCAGAGGCATATTTGGAATTACCTAGCGCGATTGGGATTGATGGTGTCGACGTTGATGTACGAGCAGTGGATGGCACCAATCTAGGCAATGGTGATGGGACTCGAAGCGGCGTCATTGTAATGGAGAGGGTGAAGTTCGCGGATTCATCACCAGCCGGCCGGGGAGGAGATTGCAGCGGTATTCCTCGACAACCATGGCTAGAACAGAACCAAAACCACCACGGCTGGGGAGGAGATTGTAGCGGCGACGGCGAGGTCAGCTCCTGTAACGACGGCACACGGTGAGACAGCGTCCTCCCCCTCCTCTTTTGCGATGGATCTCTCCCTTTCCTCAGTTCTGATTTGCAATAGCCTCTTTCTCTCTCCTCTGGACTTGGGATTGATGGCGACTATTCCACAAACGACGGCGATACGCGGCGGTAAAGATTCCGACGGCGAGATCGCAGCAACCGACGTGAACAGCTCCTCCTCGCGCTCTCTCCTCTCCATCTTGGGTTTGGTGATGGCGAAGCTTCCTTGCGTGTGGCCGTGACGAAGATGGGAGCATGTGCGACAGCGGCAGCAGACTAGGCTCCTCGCGTGTGGCCATCCGGTGGTAGATCGGCGGCAGCAAGGTCCCCCCTCTTCCTTCTGCTCTGACCTCCTCTGCTTTCTCTTGGGTCTCTCTCTCTTTTTTCCCCCTTTCTTTCTTTTCTTTCCCATGGTGTGTGGTGTGTGTGTGTGTGTGTCGCATAGACGCATAGTGGGGAATGTGAGAGTGAGGGAAGGCGGCGCTGAATTAGGGTTAGAGGGTGGGCATTGTATATTAGGACAGTGTTTGGATAGTGTCTTTGAGACATAAATACATAGACACAAATACACAGTAAGACATAGACACAGAATACACAAATTTTTTTGCTATGTTTGGTAATACCACTACCAATATCATATTTTATCCTATCACTGCAATACCACTACCAATATTACTTTCCACCATCACTGCCATTAATTTTTTAGCCTCAATCTAAAGAACTATGAAATATCATCAAAATCTTTAATCGAATAATCAAATTAATAATTTTTTATATATAAAAAATTAAAACAGAGATCCAAAAAAAAGAAACTTGAACAAAATATATCCAATGAAAAAGAATAATGAAAAAAATACAAGAAACAAGCACAATTTGAAAAACAGATATGAGGCGGTGAAGATAGATCTATATACAGGGAGAGACAACAGAGGAGTCAGCGCCGGCACGAACCAACAAAGGCAACGGAGGTAGGTGAAGGTAGATCTAGAGGCAAGGCGAGGCAACAGAAACATCAACACAAGCGACGAAGAAGATAGGCGAACCAAGGCAGATCTGGAGGCGGTACGACAACAGGGATGATGGAAGGCGATAGGGAGACGGCACAACGATGGTGACGCCAACAACGCTGAGAGGGAGATGAGGGCGGCGGCGGAAGAAGAGAGAGAAGGCAGAAGAGAGGAAGAGAGGCGGACAAAGGAAGGAGGCGGAGGCGACGCCGGTAGTGGTGGCGGTGACATTGGTGGAAGGAGAAGGCAAGGGTAGAACAGAGGTTGGAAGGTGGAATAAATTGGAAAAGAAGAGGAGTTATGAAGATAGGGTAAAGGATAAAATTAGAATTTTAAAAAATTACTAGGGATAAAATTGAAAATATTTGTGTCTCATGGGCTATGTCTCAGTGTCACATCTTGAAGGAGATATACAAAATACATGTATTTCATGTACATCTGTGTGTAATCGTGTCCATCAAAATTTTGTATCTCAACAAACAAACAATGTACATGTTCCACCGTGTCCATGTCTTTAGTGGACATGGACATGAACCAAACGGGGCCTAGGGTTTAGGTTAGTGAATGTAAATTATGGTTTGTAAAATTAGAGTAATAGTAAAATTTGGGATTTTTAATAAAATTAATAGATAGAGTAAAACCAAATTAATTATAAAATAATTATCTTTAAAATACTATTTTATTATCAACTTGTAAATTATTTTTAAATATATACTAATTCAATGAAGATAATTAAATTAATTTTTTGTTTATAGAATAAGGTTAAAAATCTAATTATTCAAAATATAGTATATAAAATTCTCTAAAAATATAATTTTGAGTAAATATATTAAATCATACAATAATTTATTATTTAATTTTTAAAAATCCAGGGTCTTACATTAGGGATTTCTCTTCTATTCTCTCTGATTATCCCTAATTTTCTCTAATTCTTAATACAAATTTGTATCAATAATCAAATTAATTTTTTTATTTATAAAATTTAAAGTATTAAATTTAAAAATATTAAATATTTAAATCAAATCATATAAAATTTTATATTTTTTTTTCAATTACTAAAACTTTAAATTATAAATAAGAAAATACTCTATTTAATATAAAAATTTCTAAAAATTTATTTTAAATAAATATAATAAATTATAAATAATTTATTATTTAATTTTTAAAATAATTTTAAATTAAAAGTATCATTAATTTGACTTAAATATTTTTAGTAAAATAAATCTTTGAATATAAAATCTTAAATAAATATAATAAATCATAAATAACTCATTATGTTAATTTTAAAAATTCAAAATCTTACGTTTAATATGTTGAAATAAAATTTTTATTAATTATAAAAAAAATCTTTGAATTTTGTTACAAATAAATAACTTGTTACAAAAATATTGTATTTTGTGACAAATTAATTTTTTGTTACAAAATATTTAGAGCTTTTGAAATAAATAGATATTTTGTTACAAAATATTTTAATTTTTGCAACAATATAATCTTTTGTTACAAAATATTATAATATTTTACAACAAAACAACAGTTCGATACGAAAGCCAACATAATTTGTGACAAAAAATCACGTTGTAATATTTTGTAACAAATTTTTTTGTTGTTACAAAATATTCTTATTTTGTAACAATAACTAATTATTGTTACAAAAAAAAATATAATTTATAAAAATTTTAAATTTGATACAAATTTTTTGTTACAAATGCTCCATTTTCTTGTAGTGACACTAATGGTTATATCTCTAATACTGAATCGGACTTTCATAAACCTCCATTGTAGATATTGTACAAATATTCTATTAACTCCCAATACTTTCTCTTTGTGCATATGTTGAGATTTAAATCGAAAGTTTTGGACTTTATTTATCTCATTCTGAAAAAAATAAAATTAAGTAAAGAATAAAACGTATGGATAATTGGACAGGGAGTTAAAATTGAGAGATACTTTTAGTTTTTAACTTATAAATACAAGAATCATGGGTTAATTACTTAATTTATATATTTACTTCAACAAAGTTAGATTATTTCAATAATTTCTTTTTGATGTTAGGGTATTATATTTTTTTTTTTTTAAAATACATCTTAGCATGCATAACTCTTCAAGTCAGGATCATGTTTGAACTCCAATGATATAATAAAAAAAATGTGTTAATTATGTCTTTAATAATTTTTATTGGCACTAAAAAAAATCAATCTTTTGAAAATTATACCTTATTCATTTATGCGAAAAGAAAAAAAAGGAAATTAGCATGTTCGATTTTCAAATGGTGAGAGGTTATGATTGGATACAAATACAATCCAAACAATGTGCTGGTTTGGACTTAATATTTATTTAATCTAAATTTTAAATAATTATTCAAACAACCACAGTTTGAATTAAATTATTTTAATTGATATTTATTTATAAATTATATTATTATTCAAGTTAAAAAAACATACAACTTTATAGTTTAATATAACAATATTTTTTTAAAAGTTTTAAAATTTAGTTATTTAACTTTGATAAGGATTTGCTTGAATATGTATGTAATTATATAATGAGCTATGATCGATCAGGATTAGAAGAAGGTACAAGATTTTGTTTTTATAATTATTTTACTATAAAAGATGTCTTCAATTTCATTTTTTATTTGGCCGTATTTAAAATATAAAAATTTTATTTTCGTAAATAGAAACACTTGAATACCTGGTAAATTTTTTATATTTATAACTTCAATTACACAAGTTTAATGTAGTGCAATGTCATTTTCTAAGGAGCGTATTTATTTGGGTTTAAGCATTATTTCTTATATATTCCACAACCATAAATTTTATCCTGTAGAGTAGTTAATTTTAAATGATTGTTTTATTATTATTTGACTTTGCATTTTTTTTACACTATATTCTTTTTGGATGTAGAGTATTATATATTTTTTTTTGAAAAGAAAAATCTTAGCAGAAATCAAGATCTAATATGTCTGATATCCCTCGATCTAAATTAAAAGATAAAAATTTATATGCAATTATCTTTATTTAAAGTTGATGTTATCTAATCTAAATTCTGAATCAATTATTCAAACAATGGCGATTTGAATTAGGTTAATTTAATTGATATATATTTATAAATTATATTATTAATATACAACAACTTTATACAAAAAATTTAAAAGTTAAAATTTAGCTAGTTATTTAAATTTGATTAGGATTTGCTTCATAAATTTATTTCCATCTATTTATAGATTATTTTGGTAATACAAATTAATTATTTATCTAAACTTTATCTTTTCTATCTCATTGAAATTCGTATAATTTAAATTTTAAAACAAAAATATTTAGTTACTAAATGATCTCACGCTTTTAGTTTTATAAATATATTATATGTAACATAATCTCAACATAATTCAAAAAGAGGAATGCTAGGGGTCAGCAATTTTTGTGTTTTATAACCATCAATTGGCCATCAATAATGTTTTTAATGGTGTGAGATTACATCTAATGATATCTAATGGTGGGAGATCTATCACTTTTGTTTTGATGGTTAAGTGTTGGTCAGAAAATACAAAAGTTGCTAGCCCCGTAGACTTTTCCATTCAAAAAAATTTTAGAATTGCACCACTACCAGTCTAACCTCTACCTTCATATTGATAGAGTTCGAGCCACTGCAACCAGTTAAGTATCATGGATGATCAACCAAGGCTCTTCTAAATTTTGTTGTATTTTTGTTTCTCGGTCTTTGGAAAACTTTTTTTCTTGAGTCTTTCTTTCTTTTCTTTTTAACCTTTTTCAAGTCTTGTTTGGAGTCTTTCTCTGCTTTTATTTGGATAATAGAAAGGGCAATCAATTTATTTTCATACTCTGAATTTTTTTTTAGAAAATTTACGAAGTAGTTAATAGTTTTCTTTTGTAGTTTAGTTTCTAAGGTACTTTGGTACAAATGCAAATATAGTTATCAGCCAAAATTATAAATGTTTGTTTATGCTTTTATATAATGTATTTTTTTCTTTTAACTATGTAAAAGATTCACACATGATAAAAATAGTTTTACTGTAAATATATATAATTTTTCTTTTATTTTGTGATGATTTTGTCGCTTTTTGAATTAACATAACTATGTAAGAATAATGGATAATTCTATATTCAATTGGTAGAATTTTTCAACTTTATAATGCATCAAAACTTACATATTTTTATGTAGACAAAATATTCTTATAGGAGTTTTATTTGATGAAGTTGTTTAAAATATTTATAAAATAGCCACAATTTAATATTATTCTGTATTTATTTATGAGCAACAAATGGTTTAGTAATCTATTTTAAACCCCACATATTAATAAATTAGGTAATGAAAAATTACAATCCACAAAACACATGCAACCTTTGTCCCATTAGAAGACGCTGATCTGCAATTGGCAGCTATATCACAGCAGAAGAGCTACTGCCAAAAATCTCCCATACGCACAAAACAAGGTTCGTGCATCCTTCTGTCAAAATAAGAATTTTAATTTGATTCGGTATTTTGGATCTCCATTCCACCACAATAGACTTTTAATTGCAATTTATTTTTAATTTTTATTCTCAAAGTTTTAGGATTTGAGTATTTGACCCAGTGAAAGTTTCTCAAGTTTTGGAAGGCCAAATGCATTAATGGATTTTTGGCTCAATTTTACCTTTTCTTTTTTGAGAGGATAAACATAATTTATAAGATTATTTCTGTTCACAGTCAATAGTCATAACTTTTATCGAGAGTGAAAAGGTTATTATTATTTTTTTTTTGTTAGATTTTTAGAATGGCTGAAATCTGTTTATTAGCTTAGCTTCTATTTCAATTTTTTCATCTTTTTGTTTGATATCTTGTCTATATCTAATTGAATGTGAGAAATTTAAAATCTGTATTTTTTGAAAGTTCTATTACACCATAAAACTAGTGGTGGTTAAATGAGAAAAAAATAAGAGATAGTTAAAGATCAATTTGAAGATGAAAGTAACATATTGAGGTTCTATGAAAAATAATTTAATTTTAGATTTATTCATTTCTTGTTCTTCTTTGCATATGTTGAAACTTGAATTTTGCTATTCTATCTGAGGTTAGATATATGGATTCAAGTCTTTGGTTGTTGCAAACTTGATACAATATATGCTAATCTGTTAATCAACATTTTTTTGAGGTTTAAAGTAAAATTATTAAAAATTTTGTTTCTTATAAGTAAATACAACATAACAAGCTAGACTTATTTTATAAATATTTTGAACAGCTCTATCAAATAAAATTCTCGTAGAGAGCTACATCAAATGCTTTGTCTGGATACAAATATAGACTGACAGTAGTTTAAAGTGTTATAGCTTTGTCTCCTTCTAATGTCATTAGTTTTATGACCTTGTTATATTATTGGACAGCTGAACAAGCTAGTTCTTGATATTGTTGAGTCTGCCATTGTTTGTTGGGCCACTATTTTTTTAGAGAAATTTTTTGAAATTAGTAATTTTTAGTATTTTTTATCGTATTTAATTAGTATAAACACTAAGTTACCTTTAATAAATAAATTTTATTAATTTATGTGTGAAAATTCTAAAAAATATAGGTGTAAGATGTATTGATTAATGTCAAACCCCGTTTAAAGGAAAGTTAAACAAATAATTAATTAAAGGGCCGACGGGGTGGAAAAATTTAGAATCATAATTTGAAAATTTAATGGTGATATTTGGGATGGAGGATTTTTTCGAGTGAATTGTTATCCAGAAAGCACTTTTGTAATTTCACATTCCCAGAAATTTTCTGATCTTGCTCAGAGTTTATTTTTCTTTAAGGTTCCTTCCATAATCTTTATATTTAACATTAGTTTTTCTTGCAAATTTACTTTCTCTTTACAAAGATTTTCTTTCTTTACTTTCTTTTATGTTTATGCATTGTATTTGAATTCAAAATTCTTTGATCATGTCAGAGATGTTTAATTGATGTACAAGTTAGTTATTTTGATATCTTTAATTACTTATTGATTTCATTTCATTCTAGTCTTCTTAAATTTTTTTCTTTCCATTTCAAGTTTTTTTAATCAGTACAAGATAGAACTTTTGGTGCACAATTCGAAATTGGTACTCACAAAGAGGAGTAAATTTTGCTCCCATATTATTAGATATTGAACCGATCCAGATTTGCTAAAAATCTTCATAACAAATTGGCAAGCCCGGTAAGACGGTTTTGAAAATTGTGTCAGATTTTTTGATAATGATTTAGTTTATGCGGCTTAGAAGTGGAAAAGTTATACATATGGCAGATGATATTTTAATACTAATGTTAGGTAATTACGAATGATAATATTCCTGTCGCAGTTACTCAAACTTCTGTAGAGTTGTCATTGCATACAGAAGACATCATTCATAACTCAGGAGTTGGGCATGGAGAAAATGTGGTAGTTAATAATCCACCCATGGGAAATAATGGATGTAATCCATGCCCACGAACTTTCCAAATATAAACACAACCGCCTGTGACTGCTGGTTGGCCTCCTTTTGATCTTCCTCTCGGTTACACCCCACCCATGAGTAGTTATGTGTCTCCAATTAGATTTGAAAATACACAATGAGTGGCTAATAATCAACCACCAATGCATCATCCTGAGTTTTTCCGTGATTATCAAGTAGGGTCAGCTTCAAATAATCTTAGTTTGATGGCAACAGTTTGACAATATGTCGATGAGAGTCATCATGATTTGGTCAATTAATTGACTCAACAGATGACTACTATTTTGAACCCTATGATGGCTGATCATGAAACAAAATTTAAGCGTTTGGCTAGGCAAGTTGAACGAATTACTCAAATAGTCAATTACAATGATAGTGATTGTCAAAATATAGAAGTAAATCCAGAAGACTTGGGGAATAATCCTAGGAATAGAAATGATAATGTGAATCTTGATGGAAATATCACTCACATAGTTCGACGTGATCAAAATATAAAAATGAAATCGTGTCTAGAATGTTCGTTAATCAACGTGGTGAATGTTATCAGTGACAAGAATCATCGAGAATGTTTGTAGTAGGGTCAGAATTAATGTGGGCTTTATAAATCGGCTATATTTTGTTTCTATATTTTCTGCTGTTGTGTAAATGGCAGAAGTGCCTAGGGATGTAAAAAACCCCAAGATCATAACAACTTTTGCAGGAGAAGTAGGTGAATCAACTAATGAATATATTGCTCAATATATGGTCGAATTAGGCAATTTGAAAAATGATGAATTTTAAAAATGAAATTTTCCCTTCTTCTTTAACGAAGAATGTTTTTACTTGGTTTTCAAACTTAAGACCAAATTCGATTGCAACTTGGGCACAGTTGAAAAGTATTTTTTATTCTCAATTTTATAGAGGGGAGTTGAATGTGACAATCGCGGACTTAGTAGCTTTAAAACGTGATGATGGAGAGTCAATCAATGATTTTATGACCCATTTCAAGAATGCTCAAAGTCAATGTTATGTTTCACTTCCTGAAAGTGAGGTAGTGAAGATAGCCACTATGGGATTAGGTTTTTATATGCGTCAAAAGTTGTTTAATGTACATGTACCTGATTTAGTTCATCTGGCTAAAAGAGTTCGTCAAGTAAAAATTCCTCAAAAAGAAAAAAAAAAGTTTAAAAATGAGAAAAAGTACAAAAGTAAACTTTTTGCTCGAAAAGACAAAGTTTCATATGTTGAAATGGGATCTTCAAGTGAAGAGTCTGATTTCGAATTTCCTGAAGTTGATTTGGATGAGTTAAAGAAAAGTCCACCTTATGTTTGTTCTTCGCTTAAGAAAATTGCAAATGTTGAAAAATCTAATTATTTGAAATATAGAGCGAAAAAAATATAGTTTCGATATTTCAAAATCAGAACATATATTTGATGTGTTGCTTAAAGATAAACAATTGATTTTGTCAGGCAAAACATTACTTTTGATAAAAGATTTGAAAGGAAAGCCTTATTGTAAATTTCATCAAGCAACTAGCCATTCAACTAATAATTTTGTCCGTTTTAAGGACTTGATCCAAGAAACAATTATGGAGGGAAGGCTGAAGTTCGATGATGGTGAAAAAGATATGAAGGTTGACACTGATTCTTTTAATGCTGGGTCAAATTTTGTTGATCTTCATCTCATGGAGATTAATATGGATGACTTTACCACTTATGAATTTGACTCTGCTTTGGGGGAATTTGAAATCAATGTACGATCAGTATATCTTGGTATAGGTCAAGGATTGTTGGAATTTTTTATGCAACAAAAATTGAAGGATCGAGATATTTTCCTATGTCCTCGATGTAACGCCATTTTCGATGCTGAAGCTGCAATAATTTTTGGGAAGGAAAGAATGAAGAAAGAATTGGCTCATAAGGAAGAGCAAATTCGTCAAAGGCATCCTTCTCAAAGGTAGGAATGTCAAAGTTCTCGAAATTCCCCCTTCGCTAAGTCGCTTACAAGCCTTAGAAGTTCAATGGATAAAAAATTGTCAGGAGTTTTGCAGTCGAGATACGCAATATAGATGTCAACCTCAAAGATGTCATCGAGGCGTTAATCGAGACCATTACCCATATCATCGAGGAAGGACCAGAGAAAATTGAGGTGGAAGATATGTAGGTCAAATGGTATCAGGAAGACCATCGACTTCAACAGATAAAGAGACAACTGCCTCTATTCATACACGGATAGTTTTTCCATCTGATGGGGAGACCTATCCCAAAAGAATTCTTTCTCCAGCTAAAATCGAGAAAGACAAATATGTTGTAGTCATCCCAGATAAAGCTAGGGAAAAGATGCTGACCATGATGAGGAGTACTTCGATGAAGGAGATGAACACATGGTAAGTTCCATCTCTATTATACCAACATAATAGTTAGCTGAATATGAAGGAAGTCTGAGTGAAGATTATGATGTGGAAGATGAAGAAGTGTTTACCTTTGTATGTGAGGATGAAAAGTTGGGATGTTTCAAAAAGCCAATAGAGAAGAAAAAATCACACCTTTTGACCTTTACACATCATTACATTTATGAGTGGAATATGTGTCAATAAAGTATTGGTTGATGGGGGAGCGACAATTAGTTTATTTCCAAAAAGGATGTTGATGAAAGTGAGAAAGCATTTTGATGATCTGATTCCTACTCATATTTCAGTTATTGATTATGATGGAGTATGGCCACCTGCAAAAGGATTGGTAACTCTCCAAGTCCAGGTGGGATCGTCATCTCGAATTACTATCTTTGTAGTATTTTCATCAAAGGCTAGTTATAATGTCTTGCTGGGTCGAGATTGGATTCATGGTGTTGGGGCTGACTTTCGACTGTGCACAAAAAAAAACTAAAGTGATAAAGGAAGATTAAAGTCTTTATGCGGAGTATATGCATGTCAATTTTAAGGTTTATAATGATAAACTAAGACCTTTTTATGTTGACAGGATGCTCAATTACGACAATTGTGAACCCTGTGTTTTGCATTCAGAAGGGCTTAATGTGAAGCTTTGGCACTTAAAGCTTGACTACACCCCTATTAGTTAGGATTGAATTTCAAATGTTAAGTTTGATTGTGTCTTGTCATGGACGATAGACAAGATGTATAGAACTATTTGTGTTCTTTAAAAAGTTATTTAAGTAGTTGTCATATCTCAAAAAAATTTTCTCTTATTAAGAATGATTCTTCTGGTGAAGTTGAATCAAATAGTAATTTAAATTCAGTATTTTCAATTCCTAGTGCAGTTTTGATTCCTAAAATCGAATCTAGTTGTGCAATAAATGCTACATGTCTTTCCATTCCTAGGACTAGTATTGCTGACTAGTCTGGCATCGACATATCAAGACGTCTGTTCTCTGTAAACGATTAGATTCTCAACTCAGTTGATAACAAAGTTTGTTTTTTATATGATTCAGTTTATCTTTCTTTCAATTGTACTTATGATTTGAAAACTTTGGTTTTTGAGAAAACTACAGTTAATGATGATCATATTGAAAAGGCTTTCGAGTCTCAAGATCCACTTGAGTAAATTAATTTAGGATCTGATGGTAATTTCAGACCTATTTATATTTGCAAAAATATTCATGATCAATTTCATACGAAATTGGTTGATTTGTTGACTGAGTATAAAGATTGTTTTGCTTGGGATTATGGCGAAATGCCTGGCCTCGATCATTCTTTAGTAGAACATAGATTAGCATTAAAACCATTTTCTCGACCAGTGAAATAGGCACCTCAACATTTTCCCCTGAAATTAATCTTAAAATTAAAGAAGAAATCGAAAGGCTAATCAAAGCAAAGTTTATTCGAACAACCAGCTATGTCGATTGGGTATAAACATTGTGCCTGTAATGAAAAAGAATAAAAAACTGTGTGTGTATTGACTTTTGTGATTTAAATAATGCTACTCCTAAGGATGAATATTTTATGCCTATAGCAGCTATGTGAATCGATTCTGCAACTGGTAATGAGATTTTGAGTTTCATAGATGGATATTCTGGTTATAATAAGATTTTTATAACTGAGGATGATATATCTAAGACAGCCTTTCGATGTCTTGGTGCTTTAGGGACTTATGAATGGGTAATGATTCCTTTTGGTCTGAAGAATTCTGGAGCAACATACTAATGTGCCATGAATATTATTTTTCATAAATACATTGAAAAATTTATGGAAGTGTATATTGATGATGTAATGGTGAAATCGAATTCAATGGATCAACATCTCAATATTTAAGCAAGCATTTCAAATAATGCGACAAAAAGGTTTAAAAATGAATCATTTGAAATGTGTATTTGGAGTTTTGGCAGGAAATTTCTTAGGGTTTATGGTCCAAAAGAAAGTAATTTTCATTGATCAAAATAAAGCCAAGGCAATTTTCGAGTTGCCACCTCCTTCATCGAAGAAGGAAGTTCAATCGTTTTTAGGAAAGTTAACTTTTTGCAACGATTCATTTCTAATTTGTCTGGTCGAATCCGTATTTTTTCATCTTTAGTTAAACTTAAAGATGAATCCCAATATTTTTGGATGAGTGAACATCAATATGCATTCAATTTGATCAAAGATTCCTTGTCGAAAGCACTAGCAATAGCGACAGTCGGCCCTCTCGAACCTTTAAAATTGTACATTTCAGCTTTGACAAATACTATTGGTTGTATGCTGGCTCAAGATGATGAAGAGGGACGTGAAAGAGCAATTTATTACTTGAGTTGGGTGTTATCTGATATTGAAACAAGATATTCTCCTATTGAGAAATTGTGTCTTTTTCTAACTATGCTTGTACAAAACTAAAGTGTTATATGGTCATGAAAACTATAAAAGGCATAGCACAAACTAATTTTGCAAAATACATGTTGTCTTATCTAATATTAAGAGGTCGATTAGGGAAATAGATACTGGCTTTGACGGAATTTGACTTACAGTATGTTCCGGCCAAGGCTATTAAAGGTCAGGTCATTGCAGATTTTCTAGTCGATCGACCAAATAATCTTAATGACCAGGGGGCAAATTTAGTTGATATTGAATCTGAGCCTTGGAAGTTATATTTTGATGGGTCAAAACATGAAAATGGTATTGGTATTGGTATTGGTATTTTAATTATATCCCCCAAAAGAATCCCATCAAAGTTTTTATTTGAATTAAAGTGCCCATGTTCGAATAATGTAGCTGAATACAAAGCTTTGATATTAGGATTAGAAATTTTTATTGACAAGAGGGCATTGGATGTCCAAATTTTAGGAGATTCTCAGTTAGTTTTAAAAAATTTTAGGAGATTCTCAGTTAGTTTTAAAACAGTTGTAAAAAAAATTCAAGTCTAATAATGAAAAATTGTAAAAATATTTGTTGACAGCATGGGAGTTGTTAGTGTCTTTTCGAAAAAGTATCTTTGATTCATATTCCAAGGATTTGAAATGAAGTTGCTAATGAGTTGGCTCAAATTGCATCGAAGTATAAGATCCCTTCTGAAACTTTAGAAAAATTAGTAGAAATTCAACAAATCCTCGTACCCATCGAAGAAAGAGAAATCTTAGTCATTGATAAGTGGGATAATGATAATTGGAGAAAATCAATTGTAGAATATTGAAAGAATCGTAATATTCAGGTTGATCGAAAGGTTAAATTAAAGGCAATGAATTTTGTGGGGATAGGTGTTGAATTGTATAAAAAATGCATTGAAGGAAGTCTCATGAGGTGTTTGAGTCAAGATGAAAAAATAATTGCTCTTGGTAAAGTCCATGAGGATTTATGTGGTGTCCACCAGGCTAGTGAAAGAATGAAATGGGTACTTCATCGGGATCGAGTGTATTGGCCGTCTATGGTTAAAGATTGTATTGATTATGCGAAAGCATGTCAAGAGTGTCAGGGGCATGGTGTAATACAATATATTCCTGCTTCTGAGTTGCACTCGATTATAAAACCTTGGCCATTTAGAGATTGGGCTTTGGATTTGATCAGAATGTTTCATCCTCCATCATCTAAAAATCATAAGTTTATCTTAGCTGCGATGGATTATTTTACAAAATGGGTTGAAGCCGTTTCTTTAATAGAAGCGGACCAAAGTGAGATTATTGATTTTATAGAAGAACATATAATACTCAATTTGAAATTCCTCAGACTCTAAGTACCAATCAAGGCATGATGTTCACTGGCCAACGTATTAAAAGTTTTGTAGCATCCAGAAGTATAACTATGGTGACTTCAACCCCGTATTATGTGCAAGCCAACGGCCAAGTCGAAGCCGCAAATAAAATTTTAATCAATTTGATTAAGAAGCAAATTGGTCAAAAACCTTGTATTGGCATGAAACTTTGAGTCAATTTTATGGGCTTATCGAAATTCGCCAAGAGATTCAACAAACACGTCTCCTTATAAATTAGTTTATGGCCATGATGCAATGTTCGATAAGGGTGATGCGACAAGAGGAATTACCAATAGAAGATTACTGGAATGCAATGTTCGATGAGTTGAATAATTTGGATAATGAGTCCATATCAGCACTTGATCATCTTATTCATCAAAAAGAAAATATAGCTCGCATATATAACCGACGAGTGAAAGAAAAAGTTTTTGACATTGGTGAATTAGTTTTTAAAGTTATTTTTTCAATTAATAAAAAATCGAGAGTTTATGGAAAATTGTCCCCTAGTTGGGAAGGACCTTTTCAAGTGATCAATTTGTATTCAAGAAATGCATATCAAATTAAACATATTGATATTGGGGTCGAAATTAAATCGATAAATTGAAAATATTTAAAGCAGTATCGATATTTGGGAAATGTCAATTAAGATCAAACCTAAAGTTATAAGATAAATTCAAAGTGATATAAATTCAAAAAAGGGACATTAGTTACAAAAAAAGCTTGGCAATCCAAGCCTTCAATCTTCATAGAGTTGCAAGAGTTGGTTCAGGTAGTCCTTTATCTTTGCACAATCTTGCGTAAGTGATTGAAGCTATTGGAGTTGCTCGCTTTCTGCAGTTTGATATTGGAGAGTTCGATTGTCTAGATCATCTTTTTCTTTTGATAAAGAGAGGACTTTCTTGTCGAGCAATTATTTTATACTTTGGAGCTTCTCAAGAGGCCTTTGGAGAAGAGCTTTGTTTTGTCTGATTTCAGCAAGTTCTTTTTCGAGATCATTTTCCCTATTAATCAGTTGATTCAATTCAGTAGAATCCCCAGTCAGATGAGTTTCATAATCCAATGCTTTCCTTTTCTTGTCAGCTAAAGAGACTTCAACCTTGATACTTTGGTCATTGAATTCTTTCATCCTTTTTCGATGGCGTTCAAGCTCGTTTTGACATGAGAAAAGCTTTTTGGTATGGTTAATGAAGGACACAAGTGGTTTGACATGATTAGAGAGATCTTGAGGAGAAATGTTAGAGCTCAAAATTTGGTTAAGTTCAGCATTGAGGCCATCTTGCGAAAATCATGCTTTGACAGGATTGACCAGTAGAAGTTTCTGTTTTGAAAAAGATCAAACACATTTGGATCAATGGAATTTTTCGTTAGATTTGGATTGTGTGTGCCTTCAGAGGGATTAGAAACTTGTGGATCCTGATCTAGATGAATTAATTTGTTCTCAGAGCTTGATAATCTAGTTTCTTTTCCTTTAGAGATTTTTTAAATGACTCGAAGAAGCTCACTGAAAATGTCATCACGCTGGCTAAGATCGATGATTTCCTCCCTTTGGTTATTGACTTCTGTAACTCCATTTGAAGCAAATGAGAAATTGGATCTTGTACAAAGGGTGTGGTTTCTACTTTGTCAATAGGAGTATTCACAATGACATCATTTATGGTTGATAGGGGATCAACGACTTTCTTTTTTGTTTTTTCTGGCTCAACATTGGTTAGTGGAATTGAATTGGTACTAGAAGATATAAAGGATAGTTGATGAATGATAGGGTTGGCTTTAGCTTTCTTTAGAGAAGGAATTGCTTCTTGCATGTAAGATTCTTTTCGTAAATGGGGAAATTTTTTATGTTTTTTTGAATAACAAAAAGTAGTGCAAATACCTTAGTAGCTTTAGAATCTGCTATGTTGTAAGAGCTGGAAGAGACATCTTCAGGGTCTAACTTTAAAGTCTTCAATATTTGGTGGAGAATTCTTAGTGCTTGAACCTTTTGATGGAGAATCGACAGACTTGCTTGTGTGTTGCTGTTTGGCGCGCGCGCGCGCACACACACACACACACACACACACACATATATATATATATATATATATATTAAAACTTTTCTAACTTCAGTATTCGATATGTATAATGTATAGAAATATTTAGATTGTTACGATACCTCTGCTAAACTATATGCTACAGAAGTGGCTTTTGAGTTTTCAACTTCTTTTTAAGAGCTTTTGAGGACTCTGCTTTTTATTTCGAAACAACTATGGTGGCAAGCCTCTCACTCATGGTTGGATAAACCCTCAACATACCTTCAAGGATTTCTTAAGGCTGTGATTATATTATGAATAGTATTTTTTCCACCAAGTAAGGAAAGATTTGGTCATATATCGACTGGGAACGAAATCGATTGCCTCATACTCAGATCGATGACCTTTGTTTTACTTCAGTTCTCCAGTTATGAGTGACATAGAATTATAGTTTTTTGGCCAAGTTGGCTTGCTAAGTTTGAACCAAAAGAAGCTGGCAAAACTTGAGAAAATCTCATTTGTCGAGCCATAAGATGGGGAGCATGTAAAGTAACTCGATATTAGTCTTTTTTATAATGGGGATACCAGTAGTGAGGACTTGGATAACAATATAGTTGCTCTAGTTTTTGTCAGCTGAGTGTTGTACCTTTTCATTGTTGTCTTTGGAGATCTTTGGCGCTCAGAACCATGTTGGACCACACTTGCATTCAACAAAAGGTGCAAAATTGAGTTCTTCATTTTGAAATTAAGTTTCATGATAGAATTTGGTGAAAACTGCCCAGAAAAAATCTCCAATTTTGAGACCAGGGAAAGTTGGTCTCAGAAATGAGAGATGGATGCTTTGATGGGTTGTTTGGCTGAAATAAGGATGCCATCAATTTCCATAAAGTTCTCAAAAACTGTATTTAACCATAATTGAAGGAGCCAAAGTGGTCCTCCTACATTGAGAGATCGATTTTGAAGACTTGTGACCATGTGGCTAAGCTCATCATATGAATTGTCTAAAAGTAATTTAAAAAGACACAAAGTTGATGTACTTTGCATGGATTAAAACAGCAAAAGGTTTATAAAGTCTCTACATAGTAACAGTTCGAGAGTAGAAGACCACAACATTCAACCAAAAGCATAAAAAGACCACATGTTCATCATCAAAAACAGGGTCGTCACCTTGACCCATGGTTTTTATGAACTCTCCATAAGATGAGTTTTCCCAATTGACCTTGTATTTCTTTGCTGGTTCCATAGTTGGGGAAATATCGATCCAAGTAGGAGGTAGTCCTCTGATAGCTGCCACATCAAAAAGAGTTAGATCGACCATCCCACATGGTAAATGCAGATTGTTAGTTGATCGACTCTAGAAATACAAAATGGCTCCGATCATCCAATGATAGGTAATGGGTGATGAGCGGATAATTTGTACGCTTTTTGGCATTGTTTTTAGTATGTTTTTAGTATCTTTTAGTTAGTTTTTAGTATATTTTTAGTAGTTTTTAGTTAAAATTCACTTTTCTGGACTTTACTATGAGTTTGTGTGTTTTTCTGTGATTTCAGGTATTTTCTGACTGAAATTGAAGGTTCTGAGCAAAAATCTGATTCAGAGACTGAAAAGGACTGCAGATGCTGTTGGATTCTGACCTCCCTGCACTCGAAGTGGATTTTCTGGAGCTACAGAAGCCCAATTGGCGCGCTCTCAACGGCGTTGGAAAGTAGACATCCTGGGCTTTCCAGCAATATATGATAGTCCATACTTTGCCCAAGATTTGATGGCCCAAACCGGCGTAGCAATTCGGCCTCAGAAATTCCAGCGTTAAACGCCGGAACTGGCATAAAACTTGGAGTTAAACGCCCAAACTGGCATGAAAGCTGGCGTTTAACTCCAGAAAAGGTCTCTACACGAAAATGCTTCATTGCTCAGCCCAAGCACACACCAAGTGGGCCCGGAAGTGGATTTTTCTGTTATTTACTCATTTCTGTACACCCTAGGCTACTAGTTCACTATTAATAGGATCTTTTGACATTGTATCTGTACCTCATGACATTTTTACACGTTTCTTTGTATACCTTCCACGGCATGAGTCTCTAAACCCCATGGTTGGGGGTGAGGAGCTCTGCTGTGTCTTGATGGATTAATGCAATTACTACTGTTTCTTATTCAATCATGCTTGCTTCCATTCTAAGATATCACTTGTTCTTAACCCGGATGAATGTGATGATCCGTGACACTCATCATCATTCTCAACTATGAACATGTGCCTGACAACCACCTCTGTTCTACTTTAGATTGAGTAGATATCTCTTGGATTCCTTAACCAGAATCTTCGTGGTATAAGCTAGAACTGATGGCGGCATTCAAGAGAATCCGGAAGGTCTAAACCTTGTCTGTGGTATTCTGAGTAGGATTCAATGACTGAATGACTGTGACGTGCTTCAAACTCCTAGCAGGCGGGGCGTTAGTGACAGACGCAAAAGAATCAATGGATTCTATTCCGGCCTGACCGAGAACCGACAGCTGATTAGCCATGCTGTGACAGAGCATAGGAACATTTTCACTGAGAGGATGGGAGGTAGCCACTGACAACGGTGAAACCCTACATACAGCTTGCCATGGAAGGAGCCTTGCGTGTTTGATGATGAAGACAGTAGGAAAGCAGAGATTCAGAAGATGGAGCATCTCCATAGCCTCAACCTATTCTCCATTACTGAAAAACAAGTAACCAATTCATGTTCTTTTGCTTTTTACAATCAATCCTGATAATTTCTGATATCCTGACTAAGATTTACAAGATAACCATAGCTTGCTTCAAGCCGACAATCTCCGTGGGATCGACCCTTGCTCACGCAAGGTATTACTTGGACGACCCAGTGCACTTGCTGGTTAGTTGTGCGGGATTGCAAAAGTGTTATTGCAATTTCGTGCACCAAGTTTTTGGCGCCGTTGCTGGGGATTGTTCGAGTTTGGACAACTGACGGCTTATCTTGTTGCTTAGATTAGGACTGTTTTATTTTTATTGGTTTAGAGTCTTTTAGTTGAGTCTAGTTTCACATTTTGAGTTTGGTGTCAATTGCATGCTTTTGCTTTTCTTTTAATTTTCGATTTTGCATGTTCTTAGTCCCTTTTTGATTCATAAAAATTCTATGTTTGGTGTCCTCTTTGTGTTTTTCTTTAAAATTTTCGAAAATTAGTGTTTGATTTTCTAAAAATTTTAAGTTTGGTGTCTTTTTGTTGTTTTTCTCTTTCCTCTTTTCAAAAATCAAATCTTTTTCATAAAAATTTTTCAATCATATCTTTTTAATTGCTGTTTTCAAAATCTTTCCAATTAACTAATTGATTCAGTTCTCAATTTGCTTTGATCTTATTTTCTTTTTGATTTTCGAAATTTTTATTTCCTTTTGTTTTTATTTTGATTTTCGTTTAATTCAAAAAAAAAAACAAAATTTATTTGTTTGCAATCATTATCATTTCCCTTTTGTCCATTATGGACTTAAGTGGGATTAATCAGTCCAAAAGGACTCTGGGGTCATATGCTAACCCCATTACAGCTGCATATGGGAGTAGCATCTGCACACCTCCCATCAAAGCAAGCAGCTTTGAGCTAAACCCTCAACTCATTATCATAGTGCAGCAAAATTGCCAGTATTCCGGTCTTCCACAGGAAGAACCTACTGAGTTTCTGGCACAGTTCTTACAAATTGCTGACACAGTACATGATAAAGAAGTGGATCAGGATGTCTACAGACTATTACTGTTTCCATTTGCTGTAAAAGATCAAGCTAAAAGGTGGTTGAATAACCAACCTACAGCAAGCATAAAGACATGAAAACAGTTGTCAGACAAATTCCTGAATCATTTTTACCCTCCAAAGAGGATGACACAGCTAAGGCTGGACATCCAAGGCTTTAAACAAGAGGATAATGAATCCCTTTATAATGCTTGGGAGAGGTATAGAGGTATGCTTAGAAAATGCCCCTCTGAAATGTTTTCAGAGTGGGTACAGTTAGACATCTTCTACTATGGACTTACAGAAAAAGCTCAGATGTCTTTAGACCACTCAGCTGGTGGATCTATACATATGAGGAAGACAATTGAAGAAGCTCAAGAGCTTATAGACACTGTTGCTAGAAACCAATATTTGTACTCTAGCAATGAGTTCTCTCCAAAAGAGGAAGTTATGACAGTAGTCACTGATCCTAATCCTCAAGAACAGATGAATGAGCTTAATCAACAATTGCTCCTGATGACTGAACAGTTAGCAGAATTTAAAGAAATGCTCCATGATACTAAGGTTGCTAACAAGAACATAGAACTGCAGTTGAATCAAGCAAAACAGCAAATATCTAAACAAATAACAGAAGAATGTCAAGCAGTTCAACTGAGGAGTGGGAGAACACTGAATACCACTGCTCAAGGGAGCAAAAAGCCAAACAAGGAACAATTGACAGAGGACAACCAAACCACTGTTCAAAATCCCTCTGAGGACAGTAAGAGCCCAGAGAGGAATATTGGCGTTCAAACGCCAGAAAGGGAAGGAAAGCTGGCGTTAAACGCCCATTCCTTGCCCAGTTCTGGCGTTCAAACGCCAGAAAAGGGGGAAAAGTTGGCGTTAAACGCCCATTTTCCACCCAATCCTGGCGTTCATACGCCAAGGGAAGATCAGACACCTGAGAGTGCTGACAGTAATCCCTCTAACAAGGCTTCTTCAACCACTTCTGTAAGGAATAAACCTGCAGCATCTAAGGTTGAAGAATATCAAGCCAAGATGCCTTATCCTCAGAAACTCCGCAAAGCTGAACAGGATAAGCAATTTGCCCGCTTTGCAGACTATCTAAGGACTCTTGAAATAAAGATTCCGTTTGCAGAGGCACTTGAGCAAATACCTTCTTATGCTAAGTTCATGAAAGAGGTCCTAAGTCATAAGAAGGATTGGAGAGAAACTGAAAAAGTGTTTCTCACTGAAGAATGCAGTGCAGTCATTCTGAAAAGCTTACCAGAAAAGCTTCAAGACCCTGGAAGCTTTATGATACCATGCACATTAGAAGGTGCTTGCACCAAGACAGCTCTATGTGATCTTGGAGCAAGCATCAATCTAATGCCTGCATCCACTATCAGAAAGCTTGGGTTGGCTGGAGAAGTCAAACCAACCAGGATATGCCTCCAACTTGCTGATGGCTCCATTAAACACCCATCAGGCATAATAGAGGACATGATTGTCAAGGTTGGGCCCTTTGCCTTTCCCACTGACTTTGTGGTGCTGGAAATGGAGGAGCACAAGAGTGCAACTCTCATTCTAGGAAGACCTTTCCTAGCAACTGGACGAACTCTCATTGATGTACAAAGAGGGGAAGTAACCCTCAGAGTCAATGAGGATGAGTTCAAGTTGAATGCTGTAAAAGCTATGCAGTATCCAGACACACCAAATGACTGCATGGGCGCTGACATTATTGACTCTCTGGTAGAAGAGATCAATATGGCTGAAAGCCTAGAATCAGAGCTTGAGGACATCTTCAAAGATGCTCAACCTGATCAAGAAGAACTAGAGGAAGCAAAGGAATTTTCGAAAATTCCCCAGGAGGAGGATAAACCTCCCAAGCCTGAACTCAAACCTCTACCACCATCCCTGAAGTACGCATTTCTGGGAGAGGGTGACACTTTTCCAGTGATTATAAGCTCTGCTTTAAATCCACAGGAAGAGGAAGCACTGATTCAAGTGCTAAGGACACACAAGACAGCTCTTGGGTGGTCCATAAGTGATCTTAAGGGCATTAGCCCAGCTAGATGCATGCACAAGATCCTGTTGGAGGATAATGCCAAACCAGTGGTTCAACCACAGAGGAGGCTAAATCCAGCCATGAAAGAGGTGGTGCAGAAAGAGGTCACTAAATTACTAGAAGCTGGAATTATTTATCCTATTTCTGATAGCCCCTGGGTGAGCCCTGTCCAAGTTGTCCCCAAAAAGGGAGGCATGACAGTGGTTCATAATGAAAAAAATGAACTGGTTCCTACAAGAACAGTCACAGGGTGGCGCATGTGTATTGACTACAGAAGGCTCAATACAGCCACCAGAAATGATCATTTCCCTTTACCATTCATAGACCAAATGCTAGAAAGACTAGCTGGTCATGATTACTACTGCTTTTTGGATGGCTATTCAGGCTACAACCAAATTGCAGTAGATCCTCAGGACCAAGAGAAAACAGCATTTACTTGCCCTTCTGGCGTGTTTGCTTACAGAAGGATGCCTTTTGGTCTGTGCAATGCACCTGCAACCTTTCAGAGGTGCATGCTCTCTATCTTCTTAGATATGGTAGAGAAATTTCTGGAAGTCTTCATGGATGACTTCTCAGTATATGGAGACTCATTCAGCTCCTGTCTTAATCACCTAGCACTTGTCCTGAAAAGATGCCAAGAGACTAACCTGGTTTTAAACTGGGAGAAATGTCACTATATGGTGACTGAGGGAATTGTCCTTGGGCACAAAATTTCAAGCAGGGGAATAGAGGTGGATAAGGCAAAGGTAGAGGTAATTGAAAAATTACCACCACCTGCCAATGTTAAGGCAATCAGAAGCTTTCTGGGGCATGCAGGATTCTACAGAAGGTTCATAAAGGATTTTTCGAAAATTGCAAAACCTTTAAGTAACCTGCTAGCTGCTGACACACCATTTGTGTTTGACGCACAGTGTCTGCAGGCATTTGAGACCCTGAAAGCTAAACTGGTCACAGCACCAGTCATCTCTGCACCAGATTAGGCATTACCATTTGAATTAATGTGTGATGCCAGTGACCATGCAATTGGTGCAGTGTTGGGACAGAGGCATAACAAACTTCTGCATGTCATTTACTATGCTAGCCGTGTTCTAAATGATGCACAGAAGAATTACACAACCACAGAAAAAGAATTACTTGCAGTGGTTTATGCCATTGACAAGTTTAGATCTTATCTAGTAGGATCCAAGGTGGTTGTTTACACTGACCATGCTGCTCTTAAATACTTACTCACAAAGCAGGATTCAAAACCCAGGCTTATCAGATGGGTGTTGCTTCTGCAAGAGTTTGATATAGAAATAAGAGACAGAAAAGGGACAGAGAACCAAGTAGCTGATCATCTGTCCCGAATAGAACCAGTAGCTGGGGCGTCCCTCCCTTCTACTGAGATCTCTGAGACTTTCCCAGATGAGCAACTCTTTGCCATTCAGGAAGCTCCATGGTTTGCAGATATGGCAAACTATAAAGCTGTGAGGTTCATACCCAAGGAGTACTGATACGTAAAAATTTGATTTCACGTATAACCGGCAAGTATACCGGGTCGTATCAAGTAATAAAACTCACTAAGAGTGAGGTCGATCCCACGGAGATTGGTAGATTAAGCAACTTTAGTTAAATGGTAAATTTAGTCAAGCAAACATAGTTTTGATTTCATGAGCATTTTGATTTTTGGACATAATTGCAAGAATTTAAATGGCAAAGAATGTAAAGAACTAGAAGAGAGAAATAAAGTGAAAGTAAATAACGGAAACTTAAATTGCAAGAAACTTAAATGACATCAAAAGTAAATTGCATGAAAATAGAGTGCTGAATTCTAAAGAGCAAAAGAGTAAATAGCAAAAAATAAAGAAGCAGAATGTAAATGACAAGAATAATAAATTGCAAGAGTGTAGAAGGGAATTGGGCAATGGGTATTCAAGCACTAAGAGCAAAAGAAATGAGAATTAATGATAGAGAGAATCATTAGGGATCAGAGATGCTAGTTTTCATGAATTGATGTTAGTCAAATCCTTCTCAATCATGGGTATAGATCCATGGCAAATGGGTAATTGAATCCCAATCTCTTGGTGATTCAATTTCTCTCAACATAACCAATTGCCACTCTCGTGATCTAATTGTTCATGAGAAGAGATGAAGCTCAAATCTAATCCAGCCACACAACTCCCATAATCTCAACCAAGGAGAGTTACATCTCACATACTAACCAAGGTGTATTGATTAAAGAAATCATGAAAGGATGAACTCTAAACTGAATTATGTGGCTCATTCCTCAAATTCACCACATAATTCATATAGATTAACCCCTCTCTCGATGGTGGTTGAATCTTTGAAGAACAAGAGTTCCCTCTTTAGATCAACCACTAGAATTGAGGAGGAAAAGATGAGTTCACCAATGCATTCCAACAAGCAGAGCTCTTCCCCCTAATGAAAGTGGGGTTTAGTGAGTCATCGCTCCAATTTCAACAACAATTGCCATAAACCAAAATTTAACTAAAATGCAAAGAAAGATGAAGATGAATAAGGAAATGCTTAAAGCTTAAGAAATGAAGAAGAGAAGTTCCAAGAAGAACCAAAAAATGCTCTCCGGGTATCCTCCCGGAAGTACTAAAGAGTTCTCCAAATAAAAGTGCTAAGAGTCTAGAAAGTCTCAGTGTTAAAAAGTCCTTTACAAGTACACCAATCTCTTCTATTTATACTACTCCCAAAACTTCTTCAGAGATCTTCAATTTGGGCTAGCAATGTGGGCTTTCTCATTGTTGAATTCTTGGTTCAATTGAAGAAATTGCTGGCCTTTGTGAGGAATAGGGGAAGCAGAGCAAGTTGGCAACCATTCTGGCCCATTGAGGGGCATTATTGGCAATAACTCCAGGCTTAATGCACGTTGGCAACGTGGTTGATGTTTTCCTGGAGTAAGCTTTGAGACTTGGGCGTTGCTAGCCCAAGTTGTTGCTAACAACTTGCTCTTCCTCTTCTTAGCTCTACTTTCATGCTAAATGTAGCCCAGAATTTGAGTGTCAACCTTCTGCTTCAATATGGACTATTATACATCATTGGAAAGCTCTTGATGTCTATTTTCCAATGCCACTGGAATCACCTCAATTGGACTTTCCTAGCTCAAGTTATGCTTCTTCAAAGAAAGTAAGGTCAAGCTGCCAAGTTGTTGCCGAAAACGCACCCATTTTGCCAAGTTGGCAACGTGCCCGTGCCTAGCCTCCCAAAGCAGGGAAATGAGGCTGGCGTTGTTGCCAAAAACGCACCCTTGCTAGCACGTTGGCAACGTGCTCGTGCCCCCCTCCAGGGCTCATTTCTAGCCTTCTTGAATTTCAACTTCATATTCTTGTTTTTAGGGCCTAAAGATGACTCTGGTTTGGCTTCAATTTTGTGCTCCACCATAGACTATTATATATGGTTGGAAAGCTCTGAATGTTAGCTTTCCAACGCAACTGGAAGCATTCAATTTGGATCTCTGTAACTCAGGATATCTTCCATTGAAGAAGGTAAGGTCAGGCTGCCTTGTTGGAGTTGTTGTGGATAACGCCCCTATATTCCAAGTTGGCAACGTGCTACCTCCATTCTTCACCATCCAAAGCTTCCTGGCGTTGTTGCCAAACACGCC